>NC_142097.1:1792750-1950250 GCF_054644295.1 Miniopterus natalensis
ACTGAAGGTGTGGGGTGGGGAGCAGAAATGTCTGCAGAAAATGAAAAGGCCTCACTTAAACCTTCCCTACAGGCTCAGACCCACTCAGTGCGAGATCCCAGTCCTCCCCACCCCGTACCCATTCAGGGGCCTAGCAGAGGTCTCTCCTGAAGGAGTTCTGCAGAAAGGCACCCGTCGGGCCTCGTGATGGAGGCCCATTGTGCTTTTCCTTGTGCCCAGCCTCTTCTGGAAGTGGACTAGGCTTTCTCTGACCATAACCCCAAACACTTTCCTAGACCTAGGGGGCTGTAGCTTTGAGTGGGAGGTATTCCCATCTGTGGTCATCAACATTCCACAAACACAGGGCACCCTCTTCCTTAACATGCTCTCCTTTGCTGAGGATGCCATGTCCCCAAATGGGGAGGGGCTAGCTGGAGGTGATGCTTGCCTGGGTGGCAGGCTGGGGTGTGTACACGTGCTCTGTGCAGACGTACACATATGCACATGCATGCCCCCACCAGTTGCCCCTGGCTTTCCGCAGGCCAGCACGTGTGCCCACTCAGCCGCTGCACCTACATCCTGGATGTGGCCTCAGAGATGGAGCAGGTGGATAGCGGCTACATGCTCTGGTTCCGGCGCGTGCTCTGGGATCAGCCACTCAAGTTTGAGAATGAGCTATATGTGACTATGCACTATAACCAGGTCAGCACATGTGGGCCACTCTGATGCTCGAACCTTCCAGGCTCCCCCCTACTGTGAGGTCAAACTCCATGGCCATTCATTTGAGGCGTTCATGATACAGGGGGTCCCCGCTGACATTTCTAGCCCTGGAGCCTCTGCTTCCTGCAGGGTGTCTGTCCTTGGAGCAGTCAAATGATGTTACCCTTACAACCTAATTCTCAGACCTTCACAGGTGCCAGCACTCTGCCTGGCCTGCCCTTCCTGCGTCTCTGCTTCTCTAAGTCTTCCCCAGCAAGGCTGCCCCACAGAGCAACTTTTCCATGAGGGCTGCCTGACTTCCCCTTTATCTTGATTTTCTCCTCTCAAAAGCCTATAGGCCTTGGCTGGCAGTGTTATTTTTATCTTTGTGTTACTCCCCTTGGATATTCGGTCCTCTAAGGATCCTGGGGTTTACAAAATCTGGTTCTCCCCGCCTCTGCTAACATTTGTGAAAGTGCTTGGACAGAGAGTACGTTTTTTATGTGGCCCTGGTGCCAAAGCTTCTGCAATTCCAAGCACAAAATAAGGTTACTTGGCTTTTATGGCCACATGGTGTCGCTGTTGCTAACTACCCCACACAGTCCAGTACAGTGCTGGTCTAGGTGTGGCCTATAGGCCAACAGCATCCCTTGGAAACTTGTTAAAATGCAAATCCTCAAGTCTTGCCCCAGATCTAGTCAATCAGAGTCTGGGGGTACAGCCCATGAATCTGTTTTAGTGACTCAAGCATGTTCAGGTTTCAGTAACCCCTGCCGAACAGACACCCACACACTGCAGTATGGATGCCCACACTTTTCCCAGGTCACTGTGGGGACTACCACATCCCATGTGGTTGACTGCCTGAATGCATGCCTGCCTGCCTCCCCTCATCAGATTGCTCCCCTGCAGGTCCTGCCCGACTACCTGAAGGGCCTCTTCAGCAGCGTGCCAGCCAGCCGGCCCAGCGAACAACAGCTGCAGCAAGTGTCCAAGCTGGCTTCACTGCAGCACCGGGCCAAGGACCACTTTTACCTGCCCAATGTGTGAGCACCTGCCCACCTGTCAGCCACCCACCCCCACGTTCCTCAGAGTTGGACATCCCAGGCCTTGTTCATCCCGCTTATGCCAGCAGGCTGTCTGGGAAGGGACTGACCTTGCTGTGGGGCTGAAGTCCTCCAACTCACCTAAAGAGCTGGGCCCCTCCTTCTCCCACAACAGGTTACTTCCAGCTGGTATTAACAGCTCAGAGTAAATTTAATGAAAAAAAGACTTTCAGGACACACACATCTGTCATACAGGAAATACACATGCAGAAACGTTCACCACAGTATTGCATCCAACAGCAAGGCATTCCTTAAGTAAATCCTGGGGTGCTAGGCAGCCTTTAAACTGATGTTCTCAAAGCGGTGATAAATCAGTCCTTGTCAGACTGGGTCTCAGGAATAGGACTCCAGAGAGCTTTTGTTTATGTGGCTCGTATCTATTGATATATATTTACCATATTCAAAATTAAAACTGAGAAACGATTCAAAATATTGATTTATTAACTAATTTAAAAATAAGGATAATAGGCCGCCTGGCGTGGCTCAGTGGTTGAACGTCGACCTAGGATCCAGGAGATTGCTGTTCAATTCTCCGTCAGGGCACATGCCCAGGTTGTGGGCTCAATCCCCAGTAGGGGGCGTGCAGAAGGCAGCTGATCAATGACTCTCATCATTGATGTTTCTGTCTCTCTCCTTCCTCCTTCCTTTCTCTATGAAGTAAATAAAACAATTCCTCCTTCCTTTCTCTATGAAGTAAATAAAACTATTTTGAAAATAAGGTCCTGCCTGCCGGGCGTGGCTCAGTGGTTGAGCATCCACCTAGGATCCAGGTGATCGGGGTTCGATTCCCGGTCAGGGCACATGCCTGGGTTGTGGGCTCGATCAGTAACTCTCTCATCATTGATGTTTCTCTCTCTCTCCCTCCCTCTCCTTTCCTCTCTCTGAGATCAATAAAGATATATTTTAAAAAAATAATAAAATAAATAAAAATAAGGTCCTAGCTGGTTTGGCTCAGTGGTTAGAGTGTCGGCCTGCGGACTGAAGGGTCCCGGCTTTGATTCCAGCCAAGGACACGTACCTCGGTTGCAGACTCGATCCCTGCCCCTGTTTGGGGCACGTGCAGAAGGCAACCAATTGATGTCTCTCTCTCACATCAGTGGTTCTCTCTCCCTCTCTCTCTCTCCCCCTTCCACTCTCTCTGAAAAGCAATGGAAAAAATGTCCTCGGGTGAGGGTTAAAAAGAAATAAATAAAAATAACATATTACATATTACTATCAATACCTAATTATAATACTATATAAAGAATAATTATACTACAAATAGCATATATTAGCATTATGTGTTAATATAAATAACTTACGAAAAAAACCTGTATTTTCCAAAAAAATTTAGTGAGAACAGTGGCACTGTTTTCACATGTTGTAAATCTATTTTATTTTATTTACTTATTTATTTTAGAGCAAGGGGAAGGGGGGGAGAGAAACATCTATGGGTTGCCTTGTGAACGTGCACCGACTGGGGATGGAACCCAGAACCTAGGCATGTGCCCTGACCGGGAATCGAACCTGCCATCTTTCGGTGTTCAGCACAATGCTCCAACCAATTGAGCCACCCAGCCAGGGCTGTAAATCACTTTACCACCTGGCTGAATAGAAGACAAATGGATTCTCATATCCGCTCTGCAGTTGGTCTGCTGTGGTCTCATGTCATGTAGCATCTGGTAGACTCCACTGTGCTTGCGAGAGAGCAGGAGGGGAAAAGCAGATAACATCTTCGTGTTATTATGGAAGTGTCTTTGACCTCCCAGGCCCTCGGCCACACTTTGAAAATCCCTGGTGTGAATAATAGTAAGATAATGTATGTACAGTGTATGTCCTAGTGCATAATGTAGTAAGGGCTCAATATGTAAAGCTCTTTTATGTTATAGTTTTCATTGAAAAGCACAGGAGGCACATAAAAGTATAATATGATCCTAATCCTGGGTAAAAATCACTGAGTTCTTACTCTTTGCAAGGCACTCAGTATGCACTTTATTTTCCCCTTACACAGATGTGGCAACTGAGGCCCAGAGAGGTTACATGGCTTAGCGAAGCTAACCCAGCTAGCAGGTGTGGGGGGTGGGGGACCAGGATGCAAACCTAAGAAGGCCAGGTTCAAATGCCAGGCTCTTACTCCAGCACTACAAAGAAATAAAGATCTCTTGGGGGAGGGGGTGCCCTTGATTTTCTCCCAACCTTTCCCAAGTCTGCAGCCCAGGTTAGCTGGGACTGGCTGGAACTGCAGTTGGTATTTTCCAGATGTCTGTAGAGGCAAAGGAGCTTCCCTGAGGAAGCCAGCATAAGTCAGAGAGAAGGGACTAGAGTGGGGATGGGGGGGCTGATGGCCTTGCAGGGGATGGGGGTCTTGCAGCATTCCTCTACCCCATACTCTGACCAGTGCTGGTGGTGGCTTTGCCTGCCCTGGTATTTCCACTCCTGCCACCACCTTGTCTTTCTCACCCCTCTAGCCTGGGCTTCTCCTTGTGGGTAGGCACTATAAAGGACGAACCCACCTTGGATTCAAGTCTCAGCCCCCCGCCTCAGACTCACTTGGTTACTGTGTGACCTTGGACTAGTCAGTGAACTTCCCAGTGCCTCAGTTCCCTCACCTTCAAACAGGAAGCCTAGTGGAGCTGGCCAGCAGTTAGTACGTTACACCTGTCTTCAACCCATCTGCACTCCCCAGCAGTTAGTCTTCCAGAGAGGCGCAAGGATCGCATCCGTTTTTGCATAATACCTGCAGTGAGGATTGAGTGAGACTGTGCAGAGCATGTGCAGTGACAGGTTCTCAGGACCACTTTTCCTTACACATCCAGACGGGAGGTCCAGCAGTACATCCCGGCTCAGCTCTACCACACCACGGCCGGCTCAGCCTGGCTCAACCTGGTCAGTCAGCACCGGCAGCAGACACAAGCGCTCAGCCCCCACCAGGCCCGTGCCCAGTTTCTGGGTAAGAGTCCAGGGCTGGGGGAGGTAATCATGGGAGCTTTGCTGAGGATGGGGTTTTGGAGGGTGGAGATGAAGGCACCTTTTTCTTTGCACAAAGGTATTTTCAGTGTTAGTCAAGCTGAGCTGCCTGGAGAGAACACCTTTCTAAAATTTTCACCAAGGTGCCACCTAGGCTCTGGGTGGCCCTTGGCAGAGAGAACTGGCAGCCAGGGATAAGAGCTACAAGTGGGGGGAGGGGGCGCAGAGAGACAGGAGGCTGGAGAGGTTTCAGGAGCCAGGAACAGAGGACTCCTGTGCCAGTTGCAGCAGGGAAGATGAGGGCTGTGGCTGTCACTGAAGAGCTGCTCATACTGACTGTCCTCCCACCCCAGGCCTCCTCAGCGCCTCACCCATGTTCGGCTCGTCCTTCTTCTTCATCCAGAGCTGCAGCAGTCTTGCTGTGCCGGCCCCCTGCATCCTTGCCGTCAACCAGAATGGCCTCAACTTCCTCAGCATCGAGACTCACGTGAGTGGCCTCAGCCTGCTCCGCTGCTCACCTGCTTCTCTGAGTCCTACCCCTCAGAGGAGCCGAGATCTCCAGCTGCAGAAGCCCAGCCCCACCACTTACACCTATTTGACCTTGGGCAAGTCTCCATACAGCTCTCTGAGCCTCATTTCCTCGCCTGGAACGTAGGGATAATAGAACCCAACCCACGAGGCTGTTGTGAAGGTAAAACAAGCTAAACACTGAAATAGTGTCTTGGTCTGCTTGGGCTGCCATAACACAGTACCACAGACTGGGGGCTGAAGTCCAAGATCCAGGCACCGGCAGGGTTGGTTTCCTCTGAAGCCCCTCTCCTTGGCTTATAGATGACCATCTTTTCCCTGTGTCCTCACGTGACCAGTTCTGTGCATGCACGTTCCTGGTGTTTTTGTTTTGTCCAAATTTCCTTATAAGAACACCAGTCAGATTGAATTAGGGCCCACTCTAATGGCCTCATTTTAACGTAATCGCCTCTTTAAAGGCCCAATCTCCAAATACAGTCACATTCTGAGGTATGGGGGTTAGGGCTTCAACATATGGATTTGGGGGGACACAAATTAAGTCTATAACAAATAGGACCTGTTACCCCCTTTTTAAAGTTCTTCCAGAAGTGGACCTTGCCATGAGGACAGGGCAAGTGGTTTATTTGGAGGTGGTGCTAGGAAACACTGGAGTGAGGAAGATCAGGAAGGGACATCTCACACACCTTGGGAAGGGTATATTAGCAAGCAAGTTGCCACTGTGGCAAGTGGCACTAGTCCAGCAGGTACTCTGGGAGACGGCATGGAACACACCCCATAGAGGATGCCTTCCGGCCTGGGGTCGGGAGCCACCACGTCCCCATCTGTCATTAATTGAGGCATTAACTTTTTTTTTCATATATCTTTATTGATTTCAGAGAGAGGAAAGGGGAGGGAGAGAGAGAGAAACATCAATGATGAGTCATTGATTGAGCCCGCAACCCGGGCATGTGCCCTGACTGGGAATTGAACCCCGATCACCTGGATCCCAGTTTGATGCTCAACCGCTGAGCCCCCCTGGCTGGGCTTGGCATTAACTTTCAAGTGCTCTGAGTTTGCTCCTGGAGCTAGAAAGCAAGCTCCAAAGAGGTGCAGGTGTTAAAAACAAACAGGTTTGATGTGAAGGTCAGGGCACCACCTGGATTGCAAGCATTTAGAAAAGTGCCTGGCACATTGTAGGTGTGTGCATCAGTATTTGTTGAATCAGTTTTACAGGTGAGATTCAGAGAAGTAAAGAAATGACTTGCTCCACATCACAGAGCAAGTCATTGGGGAACTGGTACTTGAAATGGGGTGTCCTGCCTCCTATTGATCTGGTCTGCAGGGGAGGGATAAGGGTGGGTGAGACTGTCCCACCCATAAGCTTGTCTGCCCCTTGC
Source organism: Miniopterus natalensis (assembly GCF_054644295.1). Lineage (NCBI taxonomy): Eukaryota > Metazoa > Chordata > Mammalia > Chiroptera > Miniopteridae > Miniopterus > Miniopterus natalensis. The sequence continues at coordinate 1,799,382 of NC_142097.1, forward strand.
CCCCAGGAGCTGATGGTGAAGTTCCCCCTGAAGGAGATTCAGTCGACATGGACCCAGAGGCCCACAGCTAGCTCCAGCTACCCCTATGTGGAGATCGTGCTGGGGGATGTGGCAGCCCAGTGTACCATGCAGCTGCAGCTGGAGCAGGTGGGCCCTGCCCCTAGCACCCAGGCCTTGTCACCCAGCCCCTCACTCCCTTATTTCACTCACTGGGCTCTTCTCTGGGTCTGGCTCCAAGATAGGTCAGCTTCTGGCCAGGCCACAAGGAACATCCAGTCCAGTGCTGCCCCCCCCACCCTCCAATCCCCCAGATGGGAGCCCTGAGGCTGAGTCACAGCTTATTCTGGGCTATGAGTGCCAGATGGTAATCATGGCAATACAGTTAGAAACTTACCATTTATTGACGGGACTAATATTTTTTTAAATCTATATAAAGAATTTACACATAATAAAATCCCATGGAATCCTCACCACAGTTCTGTGAAGCAGGCCCTGGTAAATTGAGACCCTACGGTGAGGCCACTGAGGCTCAGGGAGGTAAAGTAACTGGCCCTAGGCCACCCATTTCACATGCCATAAAGCTCGCAGATGCTCTTGGTCTCCTGCTTGCTTACCCCTTCCAGCCTAGGACCTGGTGTTTCTCCTTCCAGCTTCTCATGCTCCTCCTAGGGCCCTGGGGGAGTTGGGGAGGCTGGTCTCCACCTGTCTTCCAACCACTTCTTACCCTAAGGTGAGAGCTGGGAGTGGACTCACCACTGTCTCCTGCAGGGCCTGGAGCTGTGTCGAGTGGTGGCTGTGCACGTGGAGAATCTGCTCAGTGTTCGGGAGAAGCAGCTCACGCTGCCCCCCAGTGAGATCACGCTGCTCTGACCCAGCCGCCGGCCCTACAACTGCCCTCTGCCAGAAGGCTTGCTCTGTGGCCCCAGGGGAGTTACTGGGCCTCTCTGTGCTAGTGACCTCTATAAAGGCCAGAACCTTGGGGGAGACCAAGAGGTGGTAGGAGGAATGACCCAAGTCCCTGGGAACCCAAGACTCATTCAGAGTTGGGATGGAATCAAAATGTGCAATCTTGGGTCAGACAGCAGGAGGAACTTCCAAAGGTGCCCCATGGGGCTTCCTGCCACGTACACACTGCAGGCCCTGGCTCTGACTCCCACTGGTGGCAGGGAAGTCCCAAACCAGTGGCCTGGATTGATGGGTCTAATGTTCAAATCTGCTCCACTTCTCAGCCCCTCACATGTCCTCCTTATTGTCTCCTGCACTGCTGCTCAGCCCAAATTCATGACCTTTGGTCATTTCTGTGCAAATAAAAGGTGCACCTGAGATCCATTCCTCCATGAGTTGCTGGAAAACAAGTCTGAGGGAGGAGGCAGGAGTTGGAGGCCTAGTTGTACCCGACTCATTGCCTATGAACAGCACTTCCAGCAGAGACATGTCTTTGCCTCTCTCTGCAGACCTTTGTGCCCCAACTCCACACTCCTTGGGTAGCCCCAGCCCTAGACCCCCATCACTGGATGAGTTTGCTAGGAATAGATGGAGGGGAGGGGAATGAACATTCCAGAGGAAATGGTGTTTTTTCCCTGCTATATCCCTCAGAGCCTAAAACAATGCATAACACAAAGTAGGCACTTAAAAAATACTGGTCACATGAATAAAAGAATAAATGAATATTAATAGAAAGTGCTGGTGCTTTGGGGAATCTGTGGGGGAGGGGAGCAGTAGATTTGGGAGAGGAAGTCTGGATAGGCATGTGGGGGCATAATTGGCTAGAGCCAGTGTCAGAGGAAGGATTCATTTATTACCTATTAAGCACCTACTGTGTACTAGGCAAATGCTAGGCACTGGAAGTTGCTCACATTTAAAAGTATAAACCAAGACAAGGCCTGTAAATGGGAATTAGCTGGTGATGAGGGGACTAAACAGCGTGTGCAGAACCCCTGAAGTGGGCATTACTAGGGGGTGGACATTACTTTTGAATTGTCTCTAGTAATTATTGCCTTATCCGTGAGCCTACTTGTCCTCTTGAGGTTTTTTTCTGGCAGGACTTGAGACTGAAGGCTGGCAGGGGTGGTTTGGGCAAGGCTTTGCAGACCATGTAGGATTTCATCCCAAAAGCCATGAGGAGCCTTCAAAGGTTTTTCAATGGGGGTGGGGCAGTCTGCTCAGATTGTATTCTGAAAAGGTCATTCTGACCACAAAGCAGAGTGCATGTAGGAGGTAGGGAGACCAGAGGGGAGGCTGCTGTAGTGTCAGCTGGGAAATTCTGTGGTATGGACACTGGTGGTGGTGACAGAGTGGACAGAAGTTAACTTGGGATTTAGGTCCAAGGGGCAGGACTGGGGGATCAACCAGTTTATCCTGAGATGGAAGGTCAAGGAAGAGATGCCACAGGGATGTCCCACTTTCACCACTGCCTTAGGTTGGCTTCCTTCAGAAGTAGCCCCAAGATAAAGAACCCAGTGCACATAGCTGATCTGAGGTGAGGGAAGTGGGGAAAGAGCCACAAAGAGCTACCCCAGCTGCCGTGTCTGTCCAGGTGAGAGTTCAGAGAGAGGCTTTTTGGGTTTCAGAATATGAGCAGGCCAAATGATTGAGGCCACTTGGACCTGGATCCTCCAGGCTGAGCCATCCCAGCTGATGCACATGGAACTGAGAGGAGCCTCCTGGCTGAAGCCTGACCAGAATGCAGATTTGTGAGCTGGATAAGTGACTGAGGTCTCGGTTCTGGGGTACTTTGTTACAGAACATTGGGTAAGCAAAACACTGGGGCTTCTGAGGCATAAGGCTCATGTTTTAACAGCTGTTCTGGTGACTCTGGTGGCATCAGAGAGTTGAGCCCTCTTGAGAGGAGGTAACAATCCCCGTGAGGCAGACTAGAGTCAGGGGTGGCAGGAGAGTCAGACACTGCTGTGTTCCCCAGATACCCCAGGGCTACCACACTGGGCCCCCCTACCTGGCCCAAGACCAAAAAAGATAGAAACTCCAGACAGGTATGGGGAGATCCAGAGCAGAGGGGACCAAGCCCCTGGGTTTACAGCCTACCATGGGGTGAGAACAATACAGGAGAAATGTCTGGGTGGCATGAGAGCCTGAGACAATCTACTGGTGAAGGTTTGAGATTCCGTATGGGTATAGCAGGATGCACCACATCTGTGTGCTGAAAAGTAACCCACAGGACCTTATGGCTGCCCCTGTGTGGGAGAGGGGCTGGACTTGGCCAGGTTCCAGTGTCTCACCACCCTGCCCAGGACCCACAAGGCTCTTCAGGTTTTGGCTGGGTAGTTAAAGGCCCAGGCTGTGGACCCAGAAAAGCCTGTGTTCAAGTTCCATATCGGCTTGGGGACAGTGCCCAGGGGTCCAGAATTCCCCATTCCACGGACCTTGTCACTACAGGACAATCTCCACCTCCCAACAGGGACTGGTAGGACCCTCAGGTCAGAAACTGAAGCCCAGACTCAAGGTCAGCAATCTCCTCTGCTTAACACACATTTCACCTCATCCTCGCCACTATATGAGGTGGGCACTGATATTATTCCCATTTTACAGACCGGAAGACTGAGGTTCAGAAAGAAAGTCACTTGCCCAGCATCGTACAGCCTGTCAGGATGTCAAAATTCAAATCCAGAGTCCGGTGCTTATGCCCCGAAGAGCTGCGGGAGGGAGAGAAGGTGGGGGCGCTGCTCGGAAGCAAAGTGGCCCGAGTTGAGGTGGAAGGCAGACGCAGAGGCCTGATCACGAACCCTGAGACGCATTTCATTTCAGTGAGAATCTGGGCAGGTTGTTCGGAAGAAGTGAACTGAGCCTCAACAAATCAAAGATGGGTGGAAAGGAATCGGTATTCCAGGTGAAAGAAACAGCTTGGTAAAAGCCAGGAGGTGTGTCAGGGTACGTCTGCATACCTGGCCGTGTCGGGGCGGCTGGGGCTGTGTTCACGGAACGGGGACGAAAGGGTCTTCAACAAAGGCCTTGAACGCCAAGCAGAGATGAACTCTACCCTGGGAGGCCGAGCAGAGCCCTCCGGGCCCGCCCCAGCCCGCCCGAATCGCCGCGCCCGGCCTCAGCGCTTCGAAACTCCAGCACTGTCCTCGCAACTACTGCCCTGGCCTGAGCCCGCGGGTCCCGAGCTCGCTTCGGGCGCTCCCGGGAGACCTGCCCCCACGCCCACCTCCCGCCCCAAGGAAAGCTAAGCCAAACCCGGAGCGTCCCGCGGCTGCGCGCGCACGCACCCGAACGTGACTCGTGGAACGTCCACGCCACGCGGGGCCGGGGGGGCCGTGAGGAGCCCCATCAGGGCGTCTAGGGTCTGCGAACATCGTCGCCTCGATTGATACCTCGGACTCGATGCTCTCGACGGCAGTTTCGGAGGTTCCCTTAAGCGTCTGAGGGCTTTCTTCCGGTAGGGAACCCCATTCAGGCACTTACTTAGCCACCCATTCACCCTTCAGGGGTCCTCGTAACCCTCCCCACCGCTAATCAGGTGACGGATGCAGTAGCCAAGGCGACCGTCTGATTGACGGGCATGATTACCAACCAACTTCCGGAAGCTCCCGTCTGGGTCCGCCCGGCGCGTGGCCGGTGGCCCATGAAAGAAGTGAAAGCGCCAAAAGGGACGGTAACCGGACAGCCTAGGTGGTTGGCGGTTCCGCGGTGACTGCGCGCTGGGGGTTGAGGCGTTTTCGGACAGTTGGACAATGCCGTGACGCAGCATAGCGATAGAGTTGGCACTGTGAGCGCACCCCGGTGGAGGGAGCCCTTCGGTCGCGGAGGTGGCGCGGCGAGGAAGGAGGTTGCTCTTCGAGGGTGCTCCTTTAGGGTCCTTCTAGTGTGGGGGAGGGGTGGCGGACCACGGGTGGTCCCTGTCTGCGCTTGCGCCTGCACCTCTGCTGACCCGGCCCTCAAGCACGCGCATGTCCGCTACGCGTGGAGCCGCGGTGGCCAGCAGCACTGCGCGTGCGCATTGAAGAGCCTGCTGAGGAGCGGCGCAGGCGGACGTCGGGCGAGCGGCGCGTGACGTCGTGAAGAGCGCTTTAAAGTGCGGGCTGGGCCGGGCGTCTGAGGGTCTAGCCGGGAGACGAGCCGGTCCTCCGCAGCGGCCCTCCGCGGCATGAGACGCTGCTGGCGCCCCTGCCCCGCTGGACGTGGAGAAGGTGGAGGAGGAGGAAGCCCCGTAGCCGCCACCGTTGCATGACTCGCCGCCCCTGAGGCTCGACCTCGCGTCTGGCCCCTCGACTCCCCCCGCCAGGTCCTCGTATGGGGGCCTGGCGCTGAGGACCCCCTTCCCTCCGGGGGCCCCGGGGCACGTCCCCCGAGAGCCATGCCCGGCCGCCCTCTCCGCCCCGAAGGACCCTAGAGCAGCGTCGCGGGGCCATGGCGGCCGCCAGCGGTTACACGGACCTGCGTGAAAAGCTCAAGTCCATGACGTCCCGGGACAACTATAAGGCGGGCAGCCGGGAGGCAGCGGCGGCTGCGGCCGCCGCCGTGGCCGCAGCCGCCGCCGCCGCCGCCGCCGCCGAGCCTTACCCGGTGTCCGGGGCCAAACGCAAGTACCAGGAGGACTCGGACCCCGAACGCAGCGACTATGAGGAGCAGCAGCTGCAGAAGGAGGAGGAGGCGCGCAAGGTGAAGAGCGGCATCCGTCAGATGCGGCTCTTCAGCCAGGACGAGTGCGCCAAGATCGAGGCCCGCATCGACGAGGTGGTGTCCCGCGCCGAGAAGGGCCTGTACAACGAGCACACGGTCGACCGGGCTCCACTGCGCAACAAGTACTTCTTCGGCGAGGGCTACACGTATGGCGCCCAGCTGCAGAAGCGCGGGCCCGGCCAGGAGCGCCTATACCCGCCGGGCGACGTGGACGAGATCCCCGAGTGGGTTCACCAGCTGGTCATCCAGAAGCTGGTGGAGCACCGCGTCATCCCCGAGGGCTTCGTCAACAGTGCCGTCATCAACGACTACCAGCCCGGTGGCTGCATAGTGTCCCACGTGGACCCCATCCACATCTTCGAGCGCCCAATCGTGTCTGTGTCCTTCTTTAGCGACTCTGCGCTCTGCTTTGGCTGCAAGTTCCAGTTCAAGCCTATCCGGGTGTCGGAACCCGTGCTTTCGCTGCCTGTGCGCAGGGGGAGCGTGACTGTGCTCAGGTAACGCACCTGGGAGGAGGGGGCGGCGGGCCGCGCTGCTTTAACTGCCTACCCTGACCCAGGAGGCAGCAGCCAGTAGGAGCCCGCACTTGACAGTTCTGACCCATTTTTCTCTTTTGGGTGGGTGGTGAGTAGAGGAAAGGGGTCTGCGTTTTAAACATGTAGTAAGAAAGTAGGGACGGATCAGGGAACCATCTAGAATTCTGTATCCGGAGGGTAGGTTTGGCCTGATCATGGACCTGAGAATCCATAGGCATCTTTCCAGAAGGCTAAGGGTTTTGGAATCTCTCTTCCTTTGTGATTTTAGCAAGTTTTTTATTCTGGGCCTCCGTTTTCAACTTTGTTTTTTAAAAAATGAGTTGAACTTACCATTTCAAAATCTTTCCAACTTTGCCATTGGTGGTTTCCTTAACAGAGAAAGTGTTCATGGATTTCTTAACAGAAAATACAGAGGAAGGCCCCTGAGCATATTTAATTGATACACATTCTCCATTCCCAAGAGGGGGAGTGACTTCCCTGGAATTGAACAGATTTGTGGTTAGGCAGGAATAGAGTGGAGCCTAAAACATGGCTCTTCCCTTCATGGAATTCACAGCCCAGTGGAGACTGCAGACAGTTACCACCAGGAACGTAACTGCAGGAATACATTGAGAGGGGAGAAGGGACATCTTAACCCATCCTGGAGTGTTGGAAGTTTTGGGGAGGAAGTTAGCTGGAACTTGAACGGTGACTAGGAGTTAGCTAAGCAAAGAACACTCTGGCAGCAGTAGCAGGTAATGGCCATAGGTAAGGGGCATGGGGAGATGCTGACTTGAGTGAGGCAGATGAAGTTTATTATTAGCCCTCACATTCCACCTGGTAGAGATTCTGGTGAGGCATGCCTTGGTAAAACTCTAGATTACAGCTTCTCAACAGCAGTACTGTTCACATTTTGAGTTGGCTAATTGTTTGTTGTGCTGGGGCTGTGCTGTGCACTGAGAACGTTTAGCAGCATCCCTGACCTCTATCCACTAGATGCCAGTATCACCTATGACAATAAAAAATGTCTCCAGATACTGCCAAATGTCCCTTAAGGGGGCAAGATCATCCCCACTTGAGAGCCATTGCTCAAGTTCTGAACATCCCCACTAATTTAAATCTTATAGCACCTGCTCACTTAGCAATCTCAGCTTACTTGGGGTGCAGGTGGGTGAGCACCTGCCTCATAGTAGTGGTTCTCTTCAAATCCTGCTTGGTTCTTTCCCAAGCTGGTAAAAAGATGATGCTTTCTTTCACTTCCTAGTATGTATCCCATCCCAGAGTGAGGAGTTGTAAGGCTGCCATTGGAAGGAACAGCTGATGAAAAGAGGTTCACTCTAGATGGGGAAGGGTGGTAGTAATTTTCATCTGACTCAGACTTCAGTTGGTGGTGGCAATGGTGTGTGTACCTATCCAAGACAACATGGCACAAATATACTTTTATATTTAATAGTTGTCAACATGGATTATTAGTGCGTGACACACATTAACTCAGCAGTGTCCAACCGTGGGCACAGGCCCTTCTAGAAGAGTTTCAAACTTCTTTCCAAACCCAGTTTTTGTCTTTTTTCCTAACCTTCCCATGTTGGGCTTGGGTGGACCCCTTCTTAATGCTGTTCTCTAGGGAACTAAATATATTTTACCTTCTCTTCATACCACATTCCTTCTCCTGTTCCTTGTAGGGTGAATGGGCAAATTAAAACAGATTTCGGTTGGATTAATTAGAATGATTACCTCAAGGCTGCCTGCATGCCGCTACTTTTTTTAAAAGATTGATTTTAGGGAGAGGGATAGAGAGGTACAAACATTGATTAGCTGCTTCCTGCACGCTCCCTACTGGGGATCTAGCTGGCATGTGCTCTGACAGGGAATTGAACCCGTCACCCCTTGGTTCGTGGTTTGATGCTCAACCACTTAGCCACATCGGCCAGGCCTTGCTGCTACCTTTAATCATTGCTGCATGGTTAGTGATGGTGGTGGCCATGTGCCCGGAGACCCAGGCCATAGCCACCTGTCTGGAAATGACTGTATCACCCAGTGATGGGATACAAAGAGGTGAGCTCAGCCTGTGACTTCCAGTTCACAGTTGATATGGGGTGGAATGGGCACCCCTGTCAGTTCTGGGCTAAGGGCTGATCTTGTTCAGCTGATTGAAATCAAAATTTAGCTTTCTGGCTTAAAATAGTTGGGAAAGTAGGGCAGCTAGGTCTGGGACACATCTCTTGTGTGGAATCTTTCGATTCCATGGGAGGGGAAAGAACCTCAGGATGAAGCCAGGGCTGTGCATTCTCAGGAGGCGCTGTGGAAGTGGGGGGGTGTCTGACCTTGGTTCTGCTAGGCCTGACAAGAAGGCAGAGGGCAGCGAAGAAAAGGAAGCTAGTAGGCGAGCCGTGGTCTTAATCATGAAGTTCAGAGCAAGCAGAAAATAAATAGGCCATAAAAATTTCAGGGCTGGATGGGCATTTTTGGCTGGGCAGTTGGTGTGCAGCTGTTGCTAAGGTATTGCTGAGGCTAGCGAAGCCCCAAGGACAGATTGAATCTTGTCACCAGGAAACATGGGCTTTTCTTCCTAGCCCTCATTACCTACTTCCCTACCTCAAATCAAAAAATAAAAACCAGTGTAGCACACTGAAACCAAGAGTTTGATTAGAGTTCCAGTGTTATCACCTTAGCTGTTTGACCTTGAGCAAGTTATTTAACCTCTTTGGGCTTTAGTTTACCTCTACCAAATGGGGCTATTAATACCATAGGGTTGTTATCTAAGATTGAATCTCTCACACTACTGAATGCTTGAAGTTTAGGTAAAGTGTCTCTGGAGATGAGTTGCCTTCTCTGTTTAGTTACTCTCTGTCTATACCTTGGTGTGTACAGAACTGCGACTCGGAGAAGGTTGACCTTCTTTATAGGAAGCCCCAGGACTTCCTGTAAAATTAGGCAATGTGGTGTCTTGGAGGTTTGGGTCTTGAGCTCACAATCCCACCCCTGTGCCCAGGTGGTTGGCCTACAGCCTCCCAAACGCCTAAGCTTCTCAGCCATGCAAAGATCACTGGACACTGCCCAGAGCAGGTAGCACCAGCCAGAGGGAGGCTGTCACAAGGCCAGTATCTTGGCCAGTCCCTCCATCTCTAGTTTTATCCTGCTCCAGGCAGGGCACAGAGTGGAAAGGGAATGGTGGCCATCTTGGAAGTGTGCCTTAACTGCTTGGTCTCCAAGACTGTCCCTTAGAGGAGAAATGTACAGTCCCTTATCATTGAGCTTTTCAGATTTCTCATTTATAACGTGCACCTAATTCTCTGAGGAATGACTTGCGGTTTTGTAGATGTAGAAGCAGGCTTCAAAGCAGTAGAACAGTGTAGCTCAATACATTTCATTGTGTCCCCGGTATGCAGAGATCAGTAAGAACTTTGCAAAGCTTTGCCATGTAGGGAAGACATTTTCCACAAGGCTAAATGTAGTAGTAGAGAGGCATGGGTAGGCATTGTGGGAGAACCCAGCCCTGGGGATTTGAGGAATCACTCTAAGGCTCAGAGCTAGTGGATGACAGAGCCAGGTTCTGTGAGGTTTTCTTTGTGTTTTTTTTTTTAGTTAACCCTCACCCGAGGATATTTTTTCCATTGATTTTTAGAGAGAGTGGAGGGAGGGGTCCGGGGAAAGAGGGAAACATTGATGTGAGAGAGACACATCGATTGGTTTCCTCCTGCACATGCCCGATTGGGCCAGGGATCAAACCTGCAACCCAGGTACTTGCTCTTGACCAGGAATCGAATCCATGACCCTTCAGTGTGTGAGCCAATGGTCTAACCACTGCGAACACCGGCCAGGGCAGGTTCTGTGAGTCTTGATGCTTGCAGCATACTAGTCACTGCTGCTTGAGGGGGCTTAGCCCAGGCAGATTGACCAGCATGAGGTATTTCTTTCCTCTGTGAAAACAAAAGAACATTAGGCACTGGAACTTTCCTTTATGCCAAGTGTAAGGCTGGACCCAAGGCATATTAAGTTTCAAGTTGGCAGACTGGGACTTGCAAACAGGTTCTCTTGTAGCAAGTAGGTTTCTCAGTAGTAAATAACTGTTTTTGGTCTCTGCTGGACATTTTCTGCTGAAGATTTGCCACAGGAGTGACACTTGGTCAGGACCTTGAGCCTCCCGCTCCCGGAGGAATCTGATACTCTGAGGAGGGGTCAGTACGCTGTGTCATAGCTGCCAGGAAGTTATAGAAGACCAGTGCTAATGAGCTTTTCAGGTGGGGTCAGTGCCACGTCATTTCTGTAGGCCTCTGCAGTCCTACCTCCTCACTAGTTCTGAGGCTTGGGCTCTGTGGCTTGTTTTACATTCTAGAGCCCTTTGGGGTGTGGGAACAGTTAAGATTTGACAAACATGGATTTTCTCCAGAACTTTATTAAGGAAAGTGATTTCTTGTTGGAGATGGGAAGTCAGGGCCCTTGGTAGTAGCTATAGTCAAGTCAAACAGATTGATAACACTTGTTAAGTGTAGGGAAGGTTGCCTGTAGCCAGTACTGCCAATTTATGCCCTAGAAATATGCCTTGGAGAACCCTTAGGGAATTGGATTTAGCTCTTTGAGGAAGTCCTGTATTTATATGGGACTATCTTGCAACTCAGATCTGCACTCCCTCAGTGTGGAGTGACAAGAACATAGGAGGAGACCTAAAGCTCCTAGCCCTGGGAATAGGGCCCAGGAGTCCTCTGCTGCTGGCAGATCCCTGCATGGGGAGCCTGGATCAAGTCTTGGCAGGAGCTGAACCCAAGGCTCTAGCTTGTCCCAGGGTGGTCCAGGGTGGTCTGGTTTGAGTCAGATGTTTGTAAATGGGAGTGGGGTGCCAGGCACCCTGCATTATCTAACTTAATTCTCACAACAGCCCTGTAGGTAGGCCTCCCACTGCTCCTTCCCAAGGATGCCAACCATGTAGTCATATAATTCTGCCTGGAAGGGAGGAGGCACAGTTCCCCTTTTGAAATTTTATAGTCATTAGTGGGCACAAAAGAATACCTAAGTTATAAAGCATAACAAAGTGAACAACTGAAGCCTACTGTTACTCATATTACAGATGAAGAAATAGGTTTAGGCCCAGCAAGTGACTTAACTAAGGTCACAAAGCTGGCAGGTGGCAAAGCTCAGGTTCAAACCCAAGTCTCTCCAACTCCTCAATCCCTATGTGGCATTTCACACTGTGGGCCTACAAATGTTAACAGGCATTCTTTAGGAGGTTTATGGTCAGTGCTCAGTTAAAGTCAGCAGATTGCTTTGCTATAGTAATTCCCAGATCCTTTAACATACTAGTGCTTTTTAGACTCTTCAGTATTTTCCAGATTGATTTGACTGTGGGTGTTTGTCCATAGTCTCTTATGTAACTGATGTTCACAGAGAAAACTGGAAAACTCTGCTCTGGTAGCAGCTCTGAGGGGAAATCCTAAAGTAACGGTTATTTTCTCTACCCCCACTGTGATCTCAAATCAGATTTCCAAATCAGAGGTGCTTCCCTCTCAGACTGTTTTATTTGCTCTTATATCTTGCTCCATTTCAAGGAGTCTTTCCCTGGCATACAGTATTTCTGACAGGCATGTGTCTTTATAGCTGCCCTTGAGAAGGGAGCTGATTAGAAGCCATGTAGGGGAAGATTTATGGTCCGAGGGTGGTCAAGGGAGTCCTAAGCAGGAGAAGGCTGAGAAAGGCACTCATCTCCCTCTAGGCCTGTGGCTGAGTATGTTTCTGGCTGTATAAAGCTGCCTTAGCTAAGTGGAGGAACTTGGAGTGGGGTTCCTCTTGGGTGCCATGCTCCCAATGAGGGCATGTGATGGGGCTCAGGAAGCTGAGTTTGCTTTCAGAGTATCAAATAGGAAAGCTGTTAGCTGTGAAGAGGACAATCATCTACATTCATTGGTCTGTGAGCAGTTTTAAAAATCGTGTCTTTTTTTTTTTTTAATATATCTTGATTGATTTCTGAGAGAGGAGAGAGGGAGAGATAGAAACATCAATGATGAGAGAGAGTCATTGATTGGCTGCCTCCTGCACGCCTCCTGCTGGGGATCGAGCCTGATACCCTGGGCATGTGCCCTGACTGGGAATCAGACCTGGATCTCTTGGATCCTAGGTCAACACTCAACCACTGAGCCACACTGGCTGGGCAGAAATTATGTGTCTTGATGAAAATAGGTATTTGAGTGCCCTGTGTCTTCAAGATTTTGGAGTCCCCCAAATGGAGGTTTTTGAAAGCTTCTTTTCAAGTAGACAGGTTCTCTTTTTGAACAGTGCTGTCAGTACCTTGGCTTCCTCTGCAAGCTGAAGGGTGGGAGAAAGGGAGGGAAGGAAGAGGAGGAGGAGATACTTGTCACCAAGGTCTGGTCTGAGTCACTCCAGCTGTCTCCAGAGACTAAAGGGTATATCCTCTCGGGGGCCCTTTAAAAGATGGGCTCCTAGCCTGTACAGGGAGATTCTTGCTTTGGCTTCTGCCTTTAAGGCCTTCCTTTGCCTCATCCCAGGTTTTCCTTTTGTGGTTTCAGGACAGAAGTGTTATTTACCTTCCATGTAGATCCTTGAACCTCTCAAATAATGGGGCAGATGGTTGCAATAAGATCCGAGCCATATTTTTCCTCCTTATCTCCCCAGCAACTTTGGTTTCTGTCTGTTCTCCCTGTTCACATGCTCTGTGTTTATTTTCAGTGGATATGCTGCTGATGAAATCACTCACTGCATACGGCCTCAGGACATCAAGGAGCGAAGAGCGGTCATCATCCTCAGGAAGTAAGTGCCCTGGTGTCTGGCACCTGCAGGCCTGCCTGTCTGAAGATATAGGTTGGGGTTGCCTTAGAACTTGACTCCTTTGTATCAATAGCATGGCAGCATAAAGCCTGAGAGAAAAGAAAGGCTGTAAGGTCTGTGGGTTTTTTATTTTGTTTTTATTGATTGATTGATTTTGAGAAAGAGAGAGACATCAGCTTGTTCCACTTATTTATGCATTCATTGGTTGATTATTGTATGTGACCTGATCTGGGATGTTTGGACAATGCTCCAACCAACTGATCTACCAGAGCAGGTCTGTTTTTTTATTTTAATTCTGTGAGGATACAGTTGTTTCTTTTCTTCATCTGAAAATTAAGTTGTGTGGCTGTTTACCTGGGAGCTTAGGACTGAGCAAGAGCCCACGCTCTCAGTTTATGCGAACAATTTTAAGACAAGATTTGGGAAACACTTTTCCAGAACCCCCCTTCTTTTCCCCACTTCCTTGGTTCTGATTTGTCACATGTGTTTCTGTTGATTATTTTTTAGAGTGTGCCTTAGCAGCCGGCTTTAAAATGCCTGGATTTTCACTTTGGGGAGGAACAGGGAGTGAGGAAAGGTAACGAAGGTGGAGAGGTTAGGCTGCAGTGTTCAGCAGGTGCACAGCTTATGCCTGGCTGTTCCACCTCTCTGGCCAGGGACTCAGTGATGTACTGACCAACACTGCCAAAAACAGCCTTTCTTTCTGCTCATGGGGTGAATGGACTGAGCCAAGCAGACACTGGGTCAAGATAAGCCTGTCTTTAGAATGGAGTCCTCAGATAAGACATCAGTGAGCAGAGCAGTACTAGTACTTAGACCCAGGCTAGAGCAGGATATCCTCTAGCTTGCCGTCTTTTTTATTTTTATTTTTTTTATTTAAATAAACTTTATTTTTTACAACAGTTTTAGATTTACAGAAAATTGTGAAAATAGTACTAAGAGGTCCCATGTACCCTGCATCTCATGCCCCTATTGTTAACATCTATATCGGTATGGTATTTTTATTACAATAGAAAAATCACTATTGATTCGTGATTCTTAGCCAAAGTCCATACTTTATTCAGATTTCCTTAGTTTTTTCCTAATGTACTTTTGTTCTAGGATTCTGCATTACATTTAGTTGTCGTGTCACCTTAGTCTCCTTGGTTGTGACTGTTTCTCAGACTTGCCTTACTTGTGATAACATTGACTGCTCAGGTATTTTGTGTAATGTCTCTTAATTGGAATTTGTCTCGTTTTTCTCATGGTTAGACTGGGGTTATAGGTTTCAGGGAAGAAGACCACAGTATAAAGCACCCTTCTCCTCAGTGTCGTGTCCAGGGCCCAGGACTTACCATGGTTGATGTTGACCTTGAAAGCCTGGCCAAGGTTGTGTTCATCAGATTTCTGCTCTTTAAATTATTTTCCCCTGTCCATACTGTCCCCTTAGGAGGGAAGTTGCTATGTGCAGCCCACACTTAAAGAGTGGGGAGTTAGCTCCTCCTCTTTAAGGGAGAGTAGCACACAAGATGTTTGGAATTCTCAACAGGAATCGTTTCTTCTCCCCTGCTTGTTTATTTTCTTTTTTTAAAATATATTTTATTGATTTCAGAGAGGAAGGGAGAGGGAGGGAGAGATAGAAACATCAATATTGAGTGAGTCATTGATCGGCTGCCTCCTGCACACCCTCAGCTGGGGATCGAGCCTGAAGCCTGGGCACGTGCCCTGACCAGGAATCGAACCATAACCTCCTGCAGGGTTCATAGGGTCAATGCTCAACCACTGGGCCATACCATCTGGCCTTGTTTATTTCTTTATTCAATCATTTACTTATATCGGTATGGACTCATGGGTATTTATTTTATGCTCAACTTGTTCTAGGTTTTGCTTTTAAGTATGTACTTTTTTCTGACTTGCCTTTTTTTTTTTTTAACTTCAGTCGATAGGTTTGGTATCTTGGCCCTTTGGGCCTAGAACTCCAGAATAACGTGGTGGTGAAGTCTCTTTGGTGTGTCTGCCACTTTATCAAGTCAAAACTTTAACTCTGTTTTATCGTATGTAGAATGGAGATGATTTAGACCTGTGGTGCCAGCAGAACATGAAGCATATTTGGGAGCTCCAGACACGTGGCAGCTGGCAGCCTCTCTCCTCTAGCCAAAGAATGTTCCCAGAATTCATTAGAATGGTTTTTATCTGTGTTTCCACTTTCTTTTCTTGTGGTTCCCAGCATAGGCCAAACCCCAGAACCTGAAAGTGATGGAGTCCATAGTATAGCTTCTTTCAGGCCTCTCTCCAGTCATTTTTTCTCAGTCTGTACTTGGCACTTCCAACTGAAGCCAGGGACAGGTGGTCTCCCCAGGCCAGGAACTAGAGAGGAACTCCCAGAGCAATATGGCACCAGAGAAACAACTTTTCAGGTGTTCCCTCCAATCTTCTCAAAATAGCTTATCTCAGAAATCTTCACTGGAGGTGCAAATGGAGGTGGCCATAGCTAAAGAGTCAGCTATTTTTTGTCTCCCATACCTGGCTGCCTGGGCTGGCTGAGTCGGATACTCCTCCGTGGAGCTAGGTGTCTATACTTAACAGTTCCTCCAAGAAGCTCTTTAGCCCGCTGGGCCCCTGGCAGTGGTCTGACCTCAGAGAATGGCTATTATAGGTGACCGAGGCTCTTTGACCTTCTGACTTGCGTGGTCCCCAAGAGCCAGCTAGGGACTAGGCTAGAGGGCAGACACATAGCTTTTGGTATGAGAAGGCCCCAGGCAGCTGAGGCACAGTCATCTCTGTTGTTTGGAGAATAAAATCCAAACTTCTTGTTGGGCTTTGCCTATCCATCCAGCATAATCTCTTCTACTCCTCACTTATGTGAAAGTGCCTGCATTCCTAATATGGTCCTTGGACTTGTGTCCTGGGCTCTTGCAACACTGTGGCCTCTGTTGAGAATACTTTCCTGTCTAACATGTTCAGCTTCTGACCTACCCCTCACCCCCCAAATGACCCACATTCACACACTGAGAGTTGGTTAACCTAGCCATCCTTCAAGGTTCCGATGTTAGCTGTTTTGACATGCAAGGAGCATTGTATACACACCTGTAGCCCTCTCATTATACCCCTTCTCTGTTTAAACTGTCACAGCCTGTGCTTTTGCATTGTGAATTTCCAAATCTGCATCCTGTAGGGGCAGGGAGATCCCTATCCATCTGGGGCTCAGCATGAGGCCTGGCCCAGAGGAGGACAGTTCAGGCTGAGGAGCAGCAGCCCCAGAGTAGCTGTAGGGGCTAGTCTTGGGAAAGGACAAGTTGGTGACAATATGAAAAGGGGAGCATGCTGGCCCAGTCACTTCCCAGATATCAGGGATATAGCCTTGGTGGGCACCTGGGTGTGGTCTGGTAAAGTCATGTTCAGATGAGTAGAATTTGGGCATTGAGCCTGGCCCTACTCATAGGCAGAGGGGTAGAGCCAGTTTGTCTTCTCTTAAGTTCAGAAAAGGGCTACAGGGGTTACTGAGGGAGGGCCTAGGGGCTCTGTCACTGGCTCAGGTCAGTCAGCTGGGATGGTCTTTCTAAGGGCCTCATGGGGGGAAGTGAGTGGGTGGCTGCCAAGTGCTTTCTGGTTCAACGAAGTGCAGCTCCTTTGAATATGGGTGATGCTAAGTCATCATGCATGTGGTGCATCATTTCTCATTGGGAGGCTGGGAGTGACCTGAGAGCTTCTGTGGGAGTGGAATCCTTGGGCTACATCTTATCACTGTAATCTGTTTATAATCTGTAAATGGCTGAGTGAGGCCTAGAACCTGGCTCTCCTGGTACTGGGTCTTGTGGGCCCTTTGTGGATGGCACAGTGGCACACCCCAAGCTCTGCTCCTGTCCCAGTGTGTCACTGGGGTGGATGCTATGATTTTAAGAAACAAATTCACATACAGAAGGGCTTTCTTGCCTCTGCTGTGCAAGTAGAGAGCTGATTGATGAGAGTGTTTTAAGTGACATGGGGGCTACTCTATGGAGAGTGGGGTGAGGCAGTAGCTGCAGGCTGGTCAGCTCAGCATCCCCTTACTTCCCTAAATGTCAGTTTCCCAGCCCACCCAGGGCAAGCTACCCAACATGCATCTTTGTCAGTCATTGGTACCCTAGGCAGGGAAGCTGAACCTAACCTTTTTGAAGGTATGGTTAATTTTTAAATTACTGGTTAGAGAATGAATGGTGCTCACCAACTTCTGGGGTGTGGTGGTGGTGGTCCATTTTTTTCCATAATTCCCTGGTGTGTAACCTTCTGAAGGACCTTGAAAGCTGCCCCATGCCAAGCACTCACCTACTAGGTGCTAGGCACTGAGTGCTGCCTGCATATTAATTCTCAGAGAGAGTGAACTCTGGAAAAGGGCTCAGGTAGGAGTGAGCTGCCTCAGGTGATCTAGCTATTTTGGAGTGATCTTTGAGCTGGAATTCCTGACATGGAAACATTAAGCATCTACCGTGCACAAGGCACCCAAGGCAGACATGCAAGAAACTTAAGTCTCTTGTTGCTTGGTATGTGATAGGTGGGCATTCTGCATGCTAGTGCAACACAAGCAAAATGAGCACTATTCTAGAATCACAGAGCGTGTCCCCTGGGGACTGGGGGAGGGGACAGGGGAGGGTGTTGGTGTATTACATCCAGCTCTGGCTGGGTGGCTCCATTGGTGGAGTATTGTCCTAAATACAAAGAGGTTGTGGATTTGATTCCCGGTCAGGGCACATACCTAGGTTGTGGGTTTGATCCCCGGTTGGGGCACGTACAGGAGACAACTGATCGATGTTTCTCTCACGTAGATGTTTCTCCCCCCACCCCTTTCTCTTACTCTAAAAAAAAAATATCAATATCCTTGGGTGAGGATTTTTTTAAAAAGTTAATCCAGCTTGGTGGGTCTGGGGAGGGTTTTTAAGAAAGGCTTCATCTTGCGCTTTCCCTCTCAGGAGCACGCACACACTTTTTTCCCTCTCGGGTTCAGGGGTGCATCTAAACTTTAAGGTCCCACAAGACTTCTCTTGCAACCAGGGGAGCAATGGGTGGCAGCAGCTCATCCCAGGTTAGCCCTTGAACCTGTCTCCAAGGCCCCTTTTCTTTGACTTTCCAGTGAGCCAAAGCAGCCCGTCTAGGCTCTCCTGTTGCTGCTTCTATCCTAAACCCTTCTTCATTTCACTGTCCCTAGCTTTAATAAACATACTCTCAAAATTAAAAAAAAAAAAAAAAGCTGGATAGATCTGGCTCCTGTGCTAGATACTGCTTGCTAGGCAGAAATGTTAAGCTCAAGGACAGGAGGTATAGAGGACCTCTGTAGTTAAGGGGTGATATGGGGGAAGGAGGCCTTGAATCAACACTTGATCATCAAGAGAGAGCTGCTGGGCCCTCAGGGACTTCTAGTTGGTGGCTCGGGCACCCAATCCCTTGGTCTTCAGGAAGCCCCCAGGGCAGCGCTGGGTCTCCATACAAGACTTTATTCCTGCACTGTTCGCCTCTACAGTTAACTGCATAGTGGCTCAGGGCGGTGTAAATGCACTTCTTGGTCAAAGGGTGCTCAGCTCAGAGAGGTTGAAGCTGGAAAAAGCACCGGGAGAGTCATTTGCCAAGTGTTAACCAAGGCTAGTATGAGCTAGGCTCTGTGCTAGTGCAAGGAATGTGGTCTCTTCTTATTCCCTTGTCCTTTGGGAAAAGGCAGGCATTTAGCACCTCACAAGGGACTGGCCTAGGAATGCTTTCCAGAGATGTGCCACCTGAAGGTGGTCAACGATGTGTGGGCTTTCAGGCAAGCACAGAGGAGGCTTAGGGGCAAAGATGGTTTAGGCAGAAGAGATGCTCTTTACAGAGGCTTGAAGTGTGGGGACTCTGAGGTAGTCTATTCTGGAACACAGAGTAGAGATGGGTTGGAGCAATTGATATAATCTAAGGTAGTCAGAAAAGACTTTGTGCTGTGCCAGAGAAATCTGGAGGGTGCTGGGGAGCCATCGAAGCATGTGAGCAGTGGAGTGAGGGATTTGCATGGGAGAAATTGTCTGTAGGAGGCTGAGCTATGATTTATTTGGTTATTCAGGCCAAGGTGTCCCAGAGGTCAGAGGAAGACCCTCCCTTCAAGCTTTAGTGTGAGGCTGTGTGTGTGGATGAGCTGAGGTGAGCATGGAAGGTACACTTGGGGATGAGTAGACAGCTTTTGGTTTCTCTGATCCTGACCAGATCTGAGACATCCCCACCAATACCTCTGCCATTGCTTCTGTATTCATGATTTCTTGTTTCCTGTGGCAAGGGTTAGCTCACCTTTCTTGCCTGGTTCAGAGAGAGTGTGTCCACATGCATACACCCTATCTATTTGGCAGCCTGACCAGCCTGTTGTGTTCACAACCTGTGCAAGGAATAAGGAGACATTGAGAACACCACGGGATGTGACTGGCTTAGGTTCCTCCCTGACTCTGCCCCTTCCCCGCTGAATACAAGTCGGTTACCTGAGCCTTATATTCTCATCCATAAATTGGAGCAGTTGTGGTGCTGGGTGTGGTTCAACTCCAGAATGCTATGTGTGCATATCCTAGCCTCTTTCTTACTATACCTCCCCTCTGATCTTGCTGGGTCAGGGTAGGGGCTGAGGAAGGCTGTGCCCAGTCGACGCACAGTTGGAGCAGAGGCACATGGAGCGGTTAGGAAAGGGACACCAGGAGGCACCTGGAGAGGGTGGATACTGTTATAGGAGAGACAGTGGTGCAGATCTGGGCTTTGTGGAGTTTGATACTCAGGGGTGCTGGAGCTTAGGCTTAGGGGCCCAGGTCACTCAGACAACAGAGTATTCAGATACTCCCACTACATTGCTTCCTGCCTTCCTTGGGAAAGCCAGGCTTTTTAGCATAAGGTGAGGGTGGAGCCAGAAGTTGGGGGAGTGGTTGGCATCAGGGCCTGAGTGCAGACTGGTTCACCGTCTCTCAGAAATGGTGGTCTCTCTGCACATCTCTTTTTCTGCTGAAGTGAGCCCACCTGGGCTTCAGAGGCCATCATTGGGTTGTAGCTGTGCGACTTAGGTGACTGATTTGGTCTCCAATTTAGCATTGCTTCCCACCCTCACCCCCCAACAGTGGGTATAATCCTCCCCACAGCTTCTCTGGAGGATTCCTTGAGTGATAAAGGAACTTGAGGGGAGCACCTGGGACAGAGTCAGTTCTCTCCCATCTCCTGAGGTCACATGGTAATGTGTTACATTAATGCTGTCATCCTCCCTTTTTTCTGGCTTCCCCTGTACCAAGGCCCAGTCCCTGCTTTGTCGTGGGAGTTGTCCTGACATCCTGGGTGACTTTTCTGGGTGTGGTAGTCTGCCTGGACCTCACCTCTTGTGCCTGGTGCCTTGCTGTGACCCATAGGTGCTTACTCAGATCTATAATGCAGGTCTTCATTCCTTTTGCCACCTGAGGAGGCCCAGACCTTACTGCTAGAACTGGACATCCTTACTCCAAATCTGTGGCTTTATACACTGAACCCTGAGGAGCCTGGCCTGCTCCCTGGGAGTTGGCTGCCTTTTAAGAGGGGTGTGCTCTGAAGTTAAACTGCTGGTGGGCTCTGGGTTTGGGGTCTGGCTCTAGCCTGGCTCCCTGTGGCTTTGTGGCTTTTTGGAAGTGGGGGAGGACAGGAACTTCTCCACTTTTTCTGAGATGTACTTGTAACAGCCCCAGGGGATGTGTCAGGAGCCCTTTGGAGCCCCAGAGCTTATACTGCCCCCAAAGTGGGTACAGGAGTCTGTACTTCAAGTAGGGCCACCTCTGATCATCCTTCCTCTGAGGGCTGCCCCTTGATAACAGTGGAGCTGTCATGTGCAGAGAACAATACCCTTCCCTCATTTAGGCAGCTGGAGAGCAGCAGAGCCAGTCCACATCCCTGCCCTGTGTGTCCTGTCTCAGCAGGCTGTACTTTTCTCCCCAGCTTCTCCCACAGTCCTAGAACTATAGTGAGGGGCCACCACCACTGTGCTTTGGCTGCCCAGGCAGGCCATTCAAGTAGTAAGCAGCTTAAGAAGGGCGGGGCCAAACCAGGGCTTGGCCTGTGCCATTGGTGCCTGCGTGGCAGGATGTGTTTGTGTTTTCCAGCCCCTGAGGTGTGCAGTTTGGGCTTTCCTCTTGGTGGCTCTGCTGTTCTCTTGCCACCTGTCACTAACCCAAGGAAACAACTCCAGGGTGCTAGGCCCTGCCTACTACCATGCTTTCTGCATGCAGAGACTTTTTTGCCTTGGGTGTGTGGTCCTTGGCACCTGTGGGATCTTAGTGTAGGACTTAGCTTTGTGGTGCTAAAAGGGGATGTTCCTCCATGAGGCTTCAGACCCTTGCAGCCCTGAAGTCAAGCTTAATGGCTAATGTCTCATTAAGTCTGACCTCTGCTACCTGGATCTATCAGCACAGGAATACAAGGTCTGGCCTGGTAAAGAAGAGGGCTTCAGGGCTAAGGTGATTCTAATTCCCACCTTCATGCCTGGATGTTGGCCAGCACTACTTTTTCCTGGTGCTCCTCTAAAGAATCCTAGCCTTCAGGGAGGTCACTTGTCTTCAGTTTCTAGACCCTCAGAACTAAAAGAGGCCTTAGAGCCAGTCACATTTCTTCCTCCTTTGCTCAGATGGGGAAACTGAGGCCCAGAGAGGGATGATTAGGGTTGGATCTTCTCTTGCTAGTAGGTCTTGCTTCCCTGAGCCTGGAGTACCCATAGTAGAGACTGAGACTGGAGGAGCTGTGCTCCTCTGGCCTTTGCCTCTGTAAGGCCAAAGCAAAGGGGCAGGGACCAGTTGCGTAGCCATCCTGCCCCCTAGTTTGAGCCTGAGAGCATCAGAACGTCAGAACGTGTATTCCCAGCTAGAAGGCTCCCCCTGCTGGTCTCAGGAGAAGACCCCCATCTAGGTTCAGATCCCTGTGACTCCTGCCTGTCTGGCTTGGAGTCTCACCTAGGCTTAAACTTTTGTTTCAAGACTTTTAGGACACGTGACTTACTACTTTTCTGACCCAGCTTTCCCCATCTGTTTACAGCAGGCCAGCCAGTAGGGGTAGGGGAACTGCGAGGACTGGGTGCAGTTGTTCTCAAGAACACCAGGCAGCCTAGCCTAGGGCAAGGCAGCCTCTGATCCCAGCCCCCCTTTCCTCAGCATTTCTGTGAGGATGTCCTTTGAGTCTTGCCCTGATCACAGCATCTTTTTCCTCAAAATCAAATTATTTTTTTGTGCCCAGTAGCCTATGGGAAGGGTGCCTTTAGGGTCTTCCGCCAGCTGTGCACCCATTACTCCCCATCCCAGGCCTTTCTCCTTACCCTCCTCTACCATGCAAGGAGCCTTGGGCTTCTTTGAGGTTTCCCTAGCCTGGCTTCAGATCACTGCCCTGGATACGTCCCTGCCCAGCTTTTCCAGCCCCTCTTCCTTGACCCTACTTGCATGTTCTTCCTTTACTAGCAATGCATTCCTTAAAGTTCACACCTGGTGCTAGGTGGGGACTTCGCCTTCAAAAGCCTTTGGCCTGGTCAGTATCCTGGAATAAACAGAAGCTGCCAGGTCGCTGTGGTGGAATGAGAGCCAAGTATGTGAATGTGGAGTTGGGCCTGGGCTCTCCTGGCTCTGCCACAGCCTCAGTGTCCCTGTGTGGGAGTGTGGGGAAAACTTACTCTCTTCCCCTCCAGCCCTTTCATGGGCCTGGGCCAGGAGAGTTTTCCTGTCTTGGTATTTCAGGCAAGGATAAAGTTGTCCGTTGGAGTATGTTGGTGCCCTCAGCCCTCTCAGGTAGAAATGTCCCAAAGAACTGGGCCTGGGGCTGCCTCATCCAACTGAAAGAGTGCCCTGGGATCTTTCCCCTGGGGCAGCAGATTCCTGTCATGGAAGCCTCCATATAGAAGTATTCTTGTTCCCTGCTCGTAAGCCTGAACTTAAGTGTCTTTGGAAGTCAGCCAGACCAATCCCTAGTTGAACCACAAGAGACTGAGGCACAGAGCAGAGCTTCTGGCTTCTCCATTCAGCCTGCCTGGAGAATTGGTCTGATAGGATCCATACTCCCACCAGAGGCCCACTGGTGATCCCATGCCTATTTCTTTTGCAGGACTAGATTAGACGCACCCCGGTTGGAGACAAAGTCCCTGAGCAGCTCCGTGTTACCACCCAGCTATGCTTCAGATCGCCTGTCGGGAAACAACAGGGACCCTGCTCTGAAACCCAAGCGGTCCCACCGCAAGGCAGACCCTGATGCTGCTCACAGGTACTCAGCTTAGGACCCTCAACAAGACTAGCAAAGCAGCCCCATGGTCTAGCTTCAAGATGAGATGGGTAGGGAAGCCTGGGATAGGTGGTGAGGAGCCTGGCAATTGCCCATCTTGCTTAACTTTATGTCTAGTTCCCCTGGGTTGGTGGCATTCACTCTTAACCCTTGACTGATTGCCTATATCCTCAGAGAGAAGGGGTTGGACCGATACTCTGACAAGTGGGAATGCTTTGTGGCGTGCCCTTGATTTCTCTTTTTCAGTCCACCTAGAAAAGTACTCTTGTGGGTTATGCTTAAATGTTAGGAGGGAAGCTTGGGACTCAGAAGATAGTGGACCAGGGACCCATTTCACAAGGATTGGGGAAGGTTCCCGAGGAAGTACTATTTAAGCTAAGAGCAGGAGGATGAGGAAGACCTCTGGGAAGGGCAATTTAGGCAGGAGGTATCATATGGGCTGAAACACTGAGGCAGGAAGAGCTTGGTGGTTTTAGGGGTTGGTGAGCAGAGAGGAGGTGGGCAGAGATAAAAATTGGGAGTAGATGGGGGGATTGAGAAGTAGAGGGAGGTGTCAGGACTGTGCAGGGTGTTAGGCTATGATAGGGAAGGCCTCTTTCTATTTGGCAGCCTTGGCAATGTCCTGGGGCACCAGACTCAAAGCCAAGCAGACCCCACAGGGTACTTGGGAAATGTCTCAAAGACTAGGAGAGGCCACTAGCACTTAGTAGGCAGGGACAACAATGCTATTGCTTCTGCCAATACACCCCTCTCGGAGAACAGAGAACAGTGGTGAGACATCCTGCAAATGAGGGTCAGAGCCAGGTGCAGAGGTGGGAGGCCCCGCCCCTCCGCCAGCCTCTTGGGTAACCCCTCCCGCTTCCTCCCACCTTGGCCCCTTGCAGGCCTAGGATCCTGGAGATGGACAAAGAAGAGAACCGGCGCTCAGTGCTGCTGCCCACACACCGGCGGAGGGGGAGCTTCAGCTCTGAGAACTACTGGCGCAAGTCCTACGAGTCTGGGGAGGACTGCTCAGAGGCCACAGGCAGCCCCACCCGAAAGGTGAAGATGCGGAGGCACTGAGGCCCATGGCATCCTCTCGGGAACTCTGGTTAATCCTCATGTAGCCACCCCACTTTTGTTTCCTTTTGAGGGGTATTGTTTCTGTTTGTTTGTTCTGACCCTTTTAGTTTTCCTTGGTTTGTTGCCTGTTAAGGCTGAAGAACAGAATTAGTTCTTGGTTTTCCTCCTGGATGGAAAGGCTGACAAGCTCACACTGGAGTGGCCAGTAGAGGCATGGGAGGCAACCACTGTCAAAGGGGGCTATGTCAGGCTGGTTTTATTTAAAAGCAACAAAATGTTTTGGTTAAGAAAATTCTTGTTTTGCTTTAATGTAAATTTTCTCAGTGTTGTAAATGAAGTTCAGTGTCCCGTCCCGTCTGTCACCCCCCCCACCCCACCCCCATGTTTAAGCTGGGTTGAGATTTCCTGGGTCTTGCTGGCTCCACAGAGGTCCTGCTATCCTTTCACCTGTCACTTGCTCTCCAGGCTCTGGAAACTTGTGCAAACTCTTCCTCTCGCTGCAGTCATTCAGGGTGACTGAGCAGGGGCTTAACCAGTGCCTGCCCCGGCACCCCAGAGCTATTGGCCATGCCCACTGGCCTGCTTTGCCCACAGGTCCCTGGCTGGCTGGCGGCAGAGAACTGCAGCGGTCCTGACCTCTTGCCAAGAGCACGCCTCTTTGCTGGGTTGCTCCTTTCAGGCATATGAGTGTGATTGTATGGAACAGTTAGACTGGCCAATGTTGGGGCAGTTTTAGGAATTATTTCTAGCTAGAGGGACTGGTGTCCTTCCAAGTCTAGCATTTGGGGTATGGAAAATTGTTGTGGTGTGTAGTAGGGTTTTTGTTTTGAGTTTTTTCCCCCTTTGGTCTTGTCTTTTTCCTTTCCCTTTCCTTCTACATTGGCCAGTTTGGGCCTTCTCCCCATAGAAAGGTGCCTGCTCCCCTGTCCGCCTACAGCACGCATCCAAGGCCAGAGCTCAGGCCTGCAAACTGGGTTGGTGTCTCTTCCACCTCTGGGGCATGGGAGCTGGGGATGGGCTTTTAAAAAATAGTGATAAAAGAAAAAAAGTAGTCTTTGGCAGTTTCCACCTCCTCAGATGCTTGAGGGCTACAAGGTTTTACTGGTCTAGATTCATTAGAAATGTCTCCTTGCTAGCCAGGGCCAAGACCAGGCCTGCTGAGAGAAGAGGCCCTCCCAGTCCCCAGGTTGCCACCACAAGGAGGGGAACCTTATTTTATAGAGTCCTAGGCCTGGGGCTGCAGAAATCTGGGGCAGCCACCATCAAGAAGCCCCCTCTCAGGGGCCAGAACTCCTTTAACAGCGTGGATTCCTCAAGTTGGGACTGCATAACTAAGGCAGTTGCCTTTTTTTTTTTTTTTTTTTACAGCTTTTTTCTTCCCCAAAATGATTTGTAGTTGTGTGTGCAGCACTTTGCCCTGATACGTGTGCTTTACAATAAAAACCAAATCTAATATATTTTGAAACAGTTGTCTGATGCTGTCATAAAAGAGGGCTTGCTTTTGGTGCTTCCTTAATCCCTTTATTTTCTCTTTAAACTCTGAATGGGGTTGGTGGTGGGCAGAGTTTATTGCACACCAGGGTTCCAGAGGAGACGACCAGTCGCGGACATAGGGCTGAGAGCTGAAGGTGGACTTGCCTTCTGCTTTTTCTCCCACTCCCAGGAGGATGGATTCCATAAGCCATGTGTCCAGGTGCCCAGGGTGCTATGGGCCCACAGGATCCAGGATCATACCTTGCTGAGTTCTGGAAGCCCCTTTTCCTAGGGATGATCAGAGAGGCCTGGTGCTAGTGAAAGAGGGACAGCATGAGCAAAGGCAGAGGGGAGAACCTGGTCTTTGTAGAAGATATGCGAGTGGTTTTGCTCATTAAATTCTTGAGTTCTTATATTTTGGCCAATCCCACACTGTGGGCCCAATAGTGAACAAACTATCCTGGTCCTTGCTTTCAAAATGCATACAATAGAGTGGTGTCTTATGGACACAGGCATGAGGCAGACATTTTGGGACAGAGTGGGAATGGGGCCCAGAGGGTTTTAGTACCTCCAGATCTCAGACCCAGCTCCCAGGTTCTGGTCAAGGGCTTTGGCCTAGAGATTCCCTCATTTGCTTCCAGTGCCCAGAGCCAGTCTGCTTGGCCAAATTCTTGCTGTGGAAACCTGGCAAGCCACTTACCTGCCCATTTAACAGGAGAATCTAGATGGAACAAGTGTCCAGCCAGGGTTCAGTCCTGCAAATTTGTGACAGATCTGGCCAGTTGGGCCTGCAGGGGTCAGCCACTGGGCTGCAGACTGGGCGCTGGGTGCCCCAGGGAGGAGACATTGGAGCTGAGAGGGAAAGTGACTTGCCAAAGATCATCCAGGCTGTACATGGTAAAGGTGGGTACCCCCCACTCTTTGCCTGGGCCCCTGACTGGGAGTATGGGATGGGGGCTTACATGGAAAGCTGAGGAACTGAGAGGGCCACTCTTCTGTAGCTGTGACAAAGCCAGGCCCTGGTTTTTCCTAGTCCTTGGGTGAAAGAGGTCCTCTGCCCTGCAGGATTGAGGGACAGAAGCTAGAGAAAGGGGGTCCAGCCCTAGCAGGTCCTGCTGTGTCCTTGGCTTCGGTCTCTGCACCTGTACGGTGGCTTCTTGGCACCCCATCTCTTGGACTGTGATAATCCTTTGAGCAGTCCCCAAGCCTACAGAGGCCTTAAGGAAATGGGAGATCCCATATCTGACTCCCTGAATCTGACTGTTCCAGCTACCTCCTGGGACACCAGCTGTTTGGGACATAGTCTCTGTCCCCAGCCCAGTCTTGCACACAGTAGGTGCTCTAACAACATCTGGCACCAGTACTGCCCACCTGGGGAGCCCATCCCATTCCTCCAACCCTATTGTGTGGTGGGGAAAACTGAGGTCCAAAGTCGTTTGTTAATTAAAAAAATATTTGAGTGTGTATGTGTGCCAAGCTCTGTGCTGGGTGCTGAGGATACAAGACAGACCTGGTATATGTCATATACACACGTTATTATAAATTGTACTGATATAAAAGATGTACAGCACATAAAGTACAAATAAAATATACAATACTCTTTATTATAAATTCTGTATAGCCAGTTGTTTCTCACAGAATGTTGTTGATTTCCCCCCGCCCCAAATTCTTGTATTCCTAGCCTACCTGTGGTCCTAATTTAACCACGATATGGCAACTCGAGTTGCATCCCATCTGCTTGTATTAGTTTCCTATGGCCTCTAACAAATTACCACAAACAACAGAAATTTATTTTCTCATAGTTCTGGTGGTCAGAAATCCAAAATCACTACTATTGAGGTGAAATCACAGTGTTGGCAGAGCCATGCTTCTCTTGGAGGCTCTAGTCCTTACCTCTGAACAGCTCCTGGTGGCTACTGACATTCCTGGACTTGTGGCCACATGGCCTTCTGTGTTTATCAAACCTCCCTTTGCCTCCCTCTCCTTAAGACACTTGCGTGACTGGATTTAGGGCCCAGCTGGATAATAAAAAATGTAAAGATCTTTAATCATACCTGCAAGGTAAAAAAAACCTAAAATGTAAAAAAAAAATTATAAGTTCCAGAGATTAGGACCTGATATCTTTTGGGGCCACTGGTAAGCCTACTACACTGCTCTTTTACCAGCAGATTTTTTTTTTTTTTGATCTTCACCCGACGACATGCTTTTATTGATTTTATTGAGGGAGAGAGAAACGTCAGTGTGAGAGTGAAACATTAATTGGTTGCCTCCAGCACATGCCCTGACTAGAGATCAAACCTGCAACCTAGGTATGTGCCCTGACTGGGAATCGAACCTGCGACCTTTAGGTATACGAGACGATGCTCCAACCAACTGAGCCACACCGGCCAGGGCAGCAGTTAATTTGTTGTCATTAAATCTGCTATACAACGTACTGATTTCTCATTGTTGAACAAACTGTAAATTGGCTTGAAATTTCTCAGCCTCAGCACTACTTTTAAATTTAATCTACATCGTTAATATTTTCTCAGTCTTTTAAAAAATTTTTATTGATTTTAGAGAGGGGGGAGAGAGAGAAACACTGATGTGAGAAACATCAATCCACTGCCTCCCGCACACCCCACCTAGGTATTCAACCCACAACTTGGGTATGTTCCCTGATCAGAAATCAAACTTGCCACCTTTTGGTGTACAGGATGAGCCTCCAACTGTTTCTTAAGTCTAGACTTGTGTTCTCCAATATGGCAGCCATTGGACAATTTAGCTGTTAAACACTTCAGGTGTGGCTAGTTTGAACTGAGATGTGCTTTAAGTGTCAAATAAATACCAGGATTTGAAGAGTTAGTATGAAAAAAATGTAACATACGTCATTAATTACTTTATATATAGATTACTTGTTGAAGTAATATCTTGGTCATATTGGGTTAAATAAAATATGCTATTTAAATTAACTTCTCCTGTTCCTGTTTTAAATCTGGCTACCCAAGAATAAAAATTACATGTGTGGCTTGCATTATATCCCTATTGGATGACACTGGTCTAGAAAATCAACAATAAATCAAGCCTGACTTGTGTTATTTGCCAGTTTCCATGGTGTAAATGCTCCCATCATGGCTGATTTCAGGCTACTAAGGCAGTGTAACTGAACATGGAGTGGTGAAGAGAGATGCAAAAGCACACCTTTTATATAGTGTTTCCACCGCACAGATACAATAGATGTAAAGACCACAGACAAGCCCAGGCGGGTGCCTCAGTTGGTTGGAGCATCATCCCGTACACCAAAAGGCTGCGGGTTTGATTCCCAGTCAGGGCACATACCTAGGTTGTGGGTTCAATCCCCGGTCGGGGCTCCTACGGAAGGCAACTGATCAATGTGTCTCACATCAATGTTTCTCTCTCTATCCCCCCCTAAAGTCAATAAAAATATATCCTTGGGTGAAGATTTAAAAAAAAAAAAGGACAAATAATAGCAAAATACAGTGAAATAAGAAATGCCTAGTTTTGAACATTACCTTTGCTTTTAATATATTTTAGTTTTAATTTTATGTAATTTAATTTTTAATAATGGCTTTAACAACTGACTTGCAAAAATTCTTAAAATTCAACGGTTGGCTCTTTGGGCTATTATTGGCCATTGTGGGGACTAGGGTCCTCCAGTTAGGTTTCAGGGCGCTCACTGGAGCAGTTCTCCCGTGCCCACAGTGGGGCAGCAGAGTCCAAGTGATGGTGCTTCAGAGTGGTGCAGGGACAGCTGTCCTTTGCTTTGGATGGGAAACGGAGGCCCCAGGGACAAGAGTTGAGGATCCCTACTACTGCCCTGCTCAGCCAGCATCCTCAGGACTCACTGGCGTATTCTCCCCTATGAGCCTTTGCACATGCCAGTGCTCTCTGCCTTAGGAGGCTCCTGCTGGAAGTCACCTTTGTCTTCCAACCAGTCTCCTCAGGGCTGCTTCTGGGCTCCCCAAACCACTGGCTTCCTTCAACACAGCCTAGAGTGTACTGGTGTGATCCCAGTGCTTCCACTCCAGGGTGGGAGCCTAGGACCAAACTCCCACCTTCTGGACTCTCATTGTGAATGAGGACCTTTATAAATTGTCTCATTTAATTCTCACCACAACCCCTAATACCTCAGTTTGGGACCTGGCTCATATCTTGACTCTACCACGTACTAACTGTAACTTTGGGAAAATTACTTAATCTCTCTGACCTCGGTTTCTTTGTAAAATGGGCATCGAATTAAAGGAATTTCTATGGTTCCTGGCACAGACGAAGTGCTCAGTATTGTTAAATAGTAGCAGTTAATATTCACCCCCATTTTGCACATGATTAAATCGAGGCCCAGAAAGATGAAATGACAGAGGCAAGAACTTGGGGCCACAGAGAGGAATAAAGCACAGCACTCCACCTTCCAACAGGCCTGTGACAACTACTTACCTGCTCAGCCCCTGGAGCCTCAAACCTGAAACTCCCTGCAGGGGGTCAGGTACACCTGAATCCCAAAGTCCTGTGGCCCAGCATGAACTCAGAAAAGCAAACCACAGCATCCTGGCTCAGGGAGTGTCAGCGCTGAGACCCCTGCTCCCAGAGAAGGTGCACTGGGCTAGAGGTCCAGAGAACCAAGTATATTATCCCCCATGTGACCTTGGGCAGGTCACTACTCTCTGAACTTCAGTTTCCTTCCTTATAAAACAAGGAAAGGCTGGGTCTGCACAACACTCCCCCTACCTGTTTGGCTTTTCTTTCACTGATGCCCAATACACTGTTCACCCTCTGTTGACTGAGGGCCCCAGATCCACTGCCACCTTCCCACCTGAGCCCTAAAGAGCAGCTTTCCAGCCAGCTTCATTTAGCATACCACACAGGATGAGGGGCTCGTCCTTTCCCCCTGGCTCTGGCTCCCCAGTGGTCTCCCAGTCAGTCCCCATACCCTCCTTGCCTTTTCTTCTCATCTCCCAACCCAGGCCCCACCTTCCCGCACCTCCAGCCCAGACTCCAGGAATTCCCCTGGGGGAGCCACCAAGTACAAGTTGCTTATGTGGTTTGGGCACCAGAGGAGGGTTGTGGCCTCAGCTGGGATCTGGGCCAGCTCCTGGAAGGCTGGGCTCTCTTTGCTCTGCCAGGCTTTCCTGGTTTTCCTTCCACTCCCTTGCTATCCCTACTCTGTCTCCATTTGGGGCTTTCCTCCTTGTCACGACTTCTCCCCTCCTTCCCTCCACAGGTCGTCACTTCTCTCCCCTCAGCTTCCATTTACTGTCTGTAAAGTGGGATTGTCCTCACATCTAACTCCAGGATGATCACAAGCATTCAAAGAGAGAAAGCACAGAGCATTCATCTGAGGACACCCTCGATGCATGCCAGCCTGCCTCAGGGACACCCCTACTCACCCACCTGCCCCCCCCCCCCCACATCCCATCAACCACCACCTCCTGTGGACTCGCTTCCTAAATAGCGTGGATTATTATTATTTCTTTTAATGAAATATTTCAAACACACTTAAAAATATTTAAAATAACAAGCCACAGAAGCAGCCACCACCTACACATTAACATTTTGTCATATTTGCTTCAGATTTTTAAAAAAATTATATTTTTCAAATTGTGTTGAGTGCCATGTGCCAGGCACTGTTCTAGGCACTGGGGACGCAGCAATGAACAGCATTAAAAACCTAGCTCTGGCCTGGCCGGGTAGCTCAGTTGATTAGAGTGTCGTCCTGATATGCCAAGGTTATGGGTTTGATCCCCAGTCAGGGCACATACACGAATCAACCAATGAATGCATAAATAAGTGGAACAAATCAATGTTTCTTTCTAAAACCAATAAATAAAATTTTTAAATAATAAAAATTGCATACATTAAAAATACACACCAAACCTAACCCTCAGGGAGCTCTTTTTCAAGCTGGGAAGACAAACCAAGCAGTATACACATAAAGAAGTCAAATAGGTGGTAGGTGAGAAGAGGTAGTCAGAGAGAACCAGGCAGGGGAGGGCATCCAGAATGGAGGAATAAAGAAGTCAGGGAGGCTTCCTGGAGCAAGTGTCATTTAAGTCAGACCAAAAGGAAGTGAGGGATTTGGCTATGTGAACCCAAGTGTTCCAGGCAAGGAAAAGAGCAAGTGCAAAGGTCCTGAGGCAGAAGCTTATCTGATACATCTGAAGAATGCCAGCATGTCCTGAAACATGCCTGAGAGTCCTAAAAATAGCTCGCTCACTAGGTACAGACCCTGTTGGGCCCTGTGCTCAACTCCTGTTTTGAATCATCTCATTTAGTCCTCATGACATTACAGATGAGGAAACTGAGGCCCAAGGTAGACAAATGGCTTACCTGAGGTCACCCAGCTAGCTAGGGGATGCCTCAGGATTTGAAGCCAGGCCTGGGTCCCACTCAGAGCTGGGTTAGGGTCCTGGGATGGCCTAGGAGGAGCAGGGAGCAGGGAGAGGCCACCTTACCCAGGAAATGCCGAGAAGGCAGTAGCTCCTCCCTGGCCAGAGGTTGACCTGAGTTTGAAGGAGGGAGCGGCTTCCCTTCCAGTACTGCTGACTCAGGCAGCCTCTTCCTCCATCTTCCAAGACAGGTGTGGGGGCTCTTAAGGTCACTGAATACCCTGTATTCACAACCCTGCTTGGGCTCCCCTGAGCCTCCATCTCCTGCTTCAAGCAATGAGCAGACTTGGCCTTGCAGCCTGGCCCTGTTCAGGCCTTGGGCTACCATGGTAATCATAGGCCTGGGCTGCCCCAGCTCGAGGGGGAGGGGAAAGACAGTTATTAGCACCCCAGACCCTCCAGCCTGGGAGGTGGTCCCCTCCCCATTGCCATTCTTAAACCCTGCCTGGCTGTGTGGATTGACTGGGCCTGTCTGCTCAGGTCTCAGTTTACCCATTTGTATTTCAGTGTAACCGTTTAACCCCCTTCAACCTGACTGGATGGGGACAAGCTGGGCCTCAGAGTCACCTCAGAAAGGCCTGGTTTAAAATGCAGAATCTGGGGTCCCACTCCACAGGCATTCACATTTGGTGGACCTAGAATCTGTATTGTTAACTAGTGTGGGGGAGAGTTCTGACACTTTGAAAACCCTTACTTGCCAGAAGACCCTTCTCTCTACCCCCCTCCCACCCCCAGCCCTCTCTCCCTGTTTCAGCCTAGCTTAAATTGTGCCCCCTCCCTCCAGGACACCTGCCCTGGGTCACATGTTTCTATTTTATTTTATTTTATATTTTATTTTATTTTTTAATCCTTGGGTGAGGACATTTTCTCCATTGATTTCTAGAGAGACTGGAAGGGGAGGGAGGACGGGGGAGAGAGAGAAACATCGATGTGAGAGAGACTAATTGGTTGCCTCCTGCATGTGCCTGGACTGGGGCAGGGAACCTGCAACTGAGGTATGTGCCCTTGACTGGGAATCAAACCCGTGACCCTAGGGCTGATGCTCTAACCACTGAGCCAAACCAGCCAGGGCCGCATGCTTCTGCTGGGCTCCCCCATCACAGCACAGTTAACTTCTGGCGGTTGTGGTCTCCACTCAGCTCTGTCCCGTTCCCCAGATTGTGAGCAGAGTGGGGATGCTTACTGCCTGATGACTAAGTATCATTTCAAAGAATGGAGACTGAGAAAGGGCAGGAACCTGCCCAGGGCGGCAGAGGAGAAGAGCTCAACCAGCAATTAGTAAGAACCCTAATAACAGCTAACACAAGGGCTCTTCCTGTCTGCCCGGCACAACCCAAGGGCTTCACAAGTACTGATTCATCTCATCTTCACAACCCTTTGAGGTAGGTACTAATATTATCCACATTTCTACAGATGAGAAAACTGAGGCACAGAGAGCTTAAGTAACTTGCTCCAGGCTGCACGGTTTCTAAATGGCGAAATCTGAGATATGAATTAACAAGTTCCTGACACTTCCCTGCGTGAGACCCTCATTTTGTGGAAGAAGAAACTGGGACGCAGGTCTTGTCAGCGGATGGCAGGGCAGAGACCAGAACCCAGGCCTGAGTTGCCTGTGTTGAGTGTGGGATAGGCAGTGGCCCAAGGGGTCCCACCCCTCTCAGTCCAGCCAGCTCTGCCCATAACTCAAGTCCAAGCCCCTCTTGCCTTTACCCCTCTTAGTTTCCTCATCTGTAAAACTGGGATAGTATTGTTGCCTCCCTCAGAGAACTGTTGAGAGCATTAAATCAGCCTGAAATCAGGGAAGTGTTTTGAATGGTGCCTGCCACACATCAGGCACTCAAGCTTTGTTGTTCTTAATATTTTCCCTCTTCTCATCATCCTGCTCCCCAGCCTGCCCCTCTTCCAGATCCAGTGCTTACCCCAGGGAAGTGCTGAGCAGGGCTGGCATGGGTGGAGAGGGACAGCCAGGCCCTTGTTGCTTGGCAGCTGCCTCTGGGGATCAGAAGTCAGGCCTACCTCCCTTGCCATAGAGCTGGTGGGGTTGGGGCCTGGCTCACCTACCCCTAATTAAGTTCCTGGGACCTGGGGCCTGCCCAGCTCTTAGCCTAGGGTAGCCTATCCTCAGCCTAGAAGGAAAGGTTCAGCCTTGAGGTCATTGTCCAGATGAGAAAAGGAGGCCTGGGAGGTGAGTTGGGGACAAGTCCATTGTCCCCCCGGAGTGGAGGCAGGGCACAGCTGTGTTTATACAGTTCCCTGCTCAGGGGAGGCCCTTCCCCCATCTTGGAAAAGCCCAAATCCAATCTCAGGACCTTCCCAATTGTCACCTCCTGAGGAAGAGCCTCTACTCTCTGCTGGCTGTCCCTCTATTTGGCTGATGGAACTGCTAAAAGAATCCCGTGCTGCCACATAGAGCCGTTTGTG
The DNA here is from genome assembly GCF_054644295.1 of Miniopterus natalensis. Lineage (NCBI taxonomy): Eukaryota > Metazoa > Chordata > Mammalia > Chiroptera > Miniopteridae > Miniopterus > Miniopterus natalensis. The sequence goes on from NC_142097.1 coordinate 1,833,874, forward strand.
TCGGATCCTGAGGGACGTGTAGGAGCTCCCCTGGAGCTGGGGGCTGAGGGCCTTCCTATTTCTTTTCATCTTGACCACACAGCCAGGGCAAAAAGCATGTCGAGGGAGGATGTTCTAGCACACTGGAGAACAAAGTGGTGTCCCGAGAAACTGGTAAACATTGGGCCAACGGCCTAGATGGGGAAACTGAGGTTGAGGGGCCAGGGAGTTGCAGCAGTCAGAACTCTCCTGGCTTTCGGGATAGGGATACCTCATTACCTGAATAGGCACGTCGCTCGCTCGTTGGAGGAGGGAAAAGGCGCCTTCCAGGCTTTGGAGCCCGCGACGACCCCTGCCCAAGCTCGCCTCCAGCAGTCCGCCGGCACCTTGGCTCGCGGACTACAAGTCCCGGCAGGCCCCGCGCCGGGCGCGCAGTCGGCAGGCGTCTCTTCGCCAGCAGCCTGGCGGCGCGTTCCGGCGCGGCTCCCATTGTCTGGCCGGCAGGGGCGGGGCTGGCGGAGCACGGGCGTGCCCATTGGTGGGGCGGCGCGTCAGTCGCGCGCTGTGCCCACCTCCGTGGAGGCTCCGCCCCGCACGCCCGCGCCCCGGCCGTCCGGCGCACCTCCTGGCGCCCCGCCTGCGCCTCAGGACCGGCGGGGCCGTGCGGCGCATCCTGCGGGCGGCGGCGGCGGGCGCGGCGCCGGCGGACGGACGCAAGATGATGAAGTTTCGGTTCCGGCGGCAGGGAGCTGACCCGCAGCGCGAGAAGCTCAAGCAGGAGCTCTTTGCCTTCAACAAGGTGCGGCGCTGGCGGCCCGGGCTGGGCGGGAGGGTGCGGGCCGGGGCTGGGGGCCCGGGCGTCGGAGCCACGTAGGGCCGGGGGCGGGCGCCGGCTGGAGCGCGGCGCGGGGCCCGGCGCGCCTCGGCCCGCCCCACTCCTCGCCCCCGCCCGCGCCGACCCTCGGCGGCTGTGGGTCGCGCTGACTTTCCGGGTCAGCCTCCCCGGGTCTGCGGGCCTCGCTGCCCCTCCCTCTGACTCTGACCGCCTCGCTGTCTGCAGCCTTTGCCCGTGTATCTGGGGAGGGGGTGTTCCTGCCTCTGTCCTTGTGAATCTCTGCGTATTTCCTCTCAGTTCCCACCATCTCGATGCCTCTTTATTTCTCTGCCTTTCCGTCTGCATCTCTGAGTCTTTGCCTGTCTCTTCCTGCCGGCCTCTCCCCATCTCTCCATATCCCTGTGTGGGTCTCTCGAATTCTCATTCGGCCTCCCTCTGTCTTTTTATCCCTCTTCGGGGGCTCCTCCACATCCCTGTCCGTCCCTGGGGCAGCCCAGGGCTGGGATTTGTTTTGCTTTCACACCCAGGTGGGGCGGGAGGGGTGGGGAGAGGAGGCAGATGTTGGAGGGTGAGGGTTGGGAAATCCCTTCCCTGTTCCTCTCCTCCCTCACCTAGGGCTTAGACTCTGCCTCGCTCGGCTTTGCCCTGCGGGGGGCTCCAGGGTAGATGCCTGGTTGTGTACCCAACTGCACTTCAAATGGTGGGGCCTCAGTTTCCCTTGAAATGGGGCCACTTTTCTCCCTGCTGTGGGCTCTGGCTACCTGTGCCACATGGGCCATGCAACCTAGACTAAGGTGGGGGTGGAGGGCTGCCCCTTCTTCCTTTTTCTGGGTAGGACGAGAGCAGCTAAGGCTGCCTTCAGCCCCCCCACCTCCCTCTGCATTGGTGTGTGGTAGTTAGCCCCCAGCATGCCCCTTCTAACTCTTCCCAGGGTGTCAATTTTAGCCTCAGAGCCGGCTGATTGCTCTGGGAATCTGAGTTATTATTCTTGTTGTACAGGTGAGAAAATTGAGGTTCAGAGAGGGGTGATGACTTGCCAAAAGTCACAGATGGAACTGGGTCACTTTGTCCTTGCTTCTCCTTATTATTAGGGATTTGACTTTAGCTTTGGGTGCTGCTTGGTCCAAGAGGAGACTTTTGTCCACCAGGAGGCTCTGGGGTGGCTGAACCTGGAGTGGCTGAGGCACCAGACAGGATTTCCGAGGTGGTGGTGGGTGCTGCCAGGACCCTCAGTCACCAAGAGCCTGCCAGAAGAAGCCTGCAGGGCCTAGAGGGAAGGTGCTCCTAGGTGGCCCCTTCCTGTGCTGGTGGCTAAGAGGGTGAGCCTCTGTGAGGTGAAAGAAGAATGATGATGGGGGCAGGCACTGAGCCAAGGTGTCACTTCCTCAGCCAGTGAGTTGGGGTGTGAAGTGAGGACCTGCGACAGATGGTGGGGAGGTTTGAAGGCTTAGCATCACCTGGCTGGCCTGGTTTGGGAAAAGGTGAGGGCTCCCTACTAAGACTGAGGTCCCATTCTGAGTGGGCTGCAATGGTGGGAAGGAGGTGGTTTTGGGCAAGGGGCTGGCGCACCAGAGAGGGTGGTAAGTGATCACTAGAGAATAGACCCCCAGCCTGGCTGGGTGTGGCTCAGCGGTTGAGCATCGACCTAGGATCCAGGAGATCTCAGTTCGATTCCCGGTCAGGGCACATGCCCGGGTTGCGTCCTCGATCCCCAGTCAGGGGCGTGCAGGAGGCAGCCAATCAATGATGACGCTCTCATCACTGATGTTTCTCTCTCTTTCTCCCCCTCCCTAAAAAAAAAAAAAAAAAAAAATAGACCCCCCCAAAGTAAAATGAGAATAGACCCCAAATTCTGTAGTGGGGGTTCTCGGAGGCAAACATCAACTTTGGACTCAGTCTTGGGTCTACACCCCATTTCTGTCTACAAGTTGCCTGTGGGATGTCCACTCTGTGTCAACAAATACTGAGCTTCTACTGTGTGTGAGTTCTCCTAGGTAGTGGAGACACTGCAGTGACCAAAAGGGACAAATATGTCTTCACTCAGAGAGTTGATTTCCTAGCGGAGGAGACAGTGAAAAGCCAAAACAAAACCATAAGGCCCTAGCCTGTTTGGCTACGTTGTTAGAACGTCGGCCTGCGGACTGAATTGTCCCAGGTTTGATTCCGGCCAAAGGCACATAACTTGGTTGCTGGCTCAATCCCCGGCCCTGGTCGGGGTGCGTGTGGGAGGCAACCAATCTATGTGTCTCTCTCACATTGATGTTTCTCTCTCTCTCTCTTCCACTTTTTCTGAAAAGCAATGGCAAAAATATCATCGGGAGAGGATTTAAAACAAACACAGAAGAGTAAAATATGCAACAGTTTGGATGGTGGTCAGTGCTATGGATAAAATAAAGTAGGGTGAGGGCCTGGAGCATGTGAGCGAGGATGGCTGCTATAGTCGGTGGTTTAGGGGCCCCTCTGAGGAGTTGATGCCTAAACTGAGACCTGAGTGCTGGGGAGTGCTGGGTGAGGCATATTCCAAGTAGAGGGATAGTAGAGGCAAAGGCTCTGAGGCAGGAACCTGCCTAGTAAATTGGAGGAGATCAAAAGGCCAATGGGCCTGCAGTCAGGTGAGCAGGGAAGAGAATGGAAGGAGGAAGACAAGGGCCAGATGTGAGGACTGAGCTTTGACTCTAGTAAGCTGGGAGCCACGGGGGCAGGAGGGTTCCTGAACAGAGGAGGGGACTGGCCAGACACGGTCAGATCCAGCATTGGCATGGCAGTGCTGGTGGGAAAGGGAAGTTGCCCTCCACCCTCAGTCAAATGGTCAACTGTATCTTCAGGTAGACTCACTGCCCCCAGTGCCCAGATGGGAAACTAAGGCTTGGAGAAGACTGACTAGCCCAAGGCCAAGCCAATTGTCCAGAGGGTTCAGCCCCTGCCTGGATGAATTGAGGCAGGAGGGAGGCTGGGGCAACAGGCCTGGGCATCAGGGTTTCTTTTTTTTCTTTTTTAAGAGAAAGAGGAAGGGGGGGGGGGGAGAGAAACATTAATTGTTTTCCTCCTGTATGTGTACGAACTGGGAATCAAACCCTCAGCCTATGTATGTGCCCTGACCAGGAATGGAACCTGCAATGTTTTGGTGTCCTGGACGATGCTCCAACCAACTGAGCCACCCAACCAGGGCTATCAAGGTTTCGTACAAAATGTGTGTCTTGCTGAGATAGTGGTCAGGAGGTACCTGTGACCCACAGGTAGTATCCTACATTGGTGTTAAGGACATGGGGTTGGGAGTGTAGGCTTCCCAGGGAGAGGCCCCCCCAACTAGGCCTCAGGGGATAAGTATGAACTTTTTGGGTAGGCGGGCAACGGAGAAAAGCCCAAGCTAGGCTGGTGGAGCTGGCACCAGTCTACACTGGGACTGGCCCTGCCAGGAGCAGAGAACTCCAGTGGAAGCCATTCCATTAGTACCACCCCGTGCACAGGCTCTCTTCACACCATCCCCACCACAGATGGGGGTGGGGGGTCATGTTGCTCAATTTTCAGCTGGGGAACCCAAGTCTGGTAAGTGGGTGACACCTTCAGGGACTGATCAGGAAGCTCCTCTGGCCCTCAGTCTCCCTGTCTCTGACTCTTGGGGTTGGGCAGATTGTCAAGAGCCTCTGCCTAGGTGACCTTGGGTGTTGACTTCTGACCTCCACATGGGGTCTGTGTTTGGGGAATGCCATGGACTTCACGGGGGTCCCAGACAGCATGACGCCTCACCAAGCTTCAGTCTGTGCCTCTAGGAACAAGGTGCAGCAGAGCCTGAAGGCTGCCTTGGGGTGGGCCTCAGGGTGGGCCGGGGCAGCCAAGCCTGTGCAAGTGCCCTCCCCTCACCCTACAGACCGTGGAGCATGGCTTCCCAAACCAGCCCAGCGCCCTGGCCTTTGACCCCGAGCTTCGCATCATGGCCATTGGCACCAGGTCTGGGGCCGTCAAGATGTATCCTTTGCGGGACACAGCCTTTGGGACTGTGAGGACCACCTGCTTTCAGCTCCCTGTGTGCTGGGCTCCTTGAGCAGCGCCCAGCCTGGGAGGCCAGGGAAGGTATCTGGATCTTGCTGGAGGCTGATGTAGCTTCTGCCCTGAGATACCTCCTCACAGAGATAACGGGGTGGGGGTGGGGTACTCCCTTACTCCCTTGCTGCATTTCAGCCAGCCAGTTACCTAGGCGACCCTGGGATTGATTGTCCCAGCCATGACTAGGGTGGCTGGGCCAAGGGGCTAGTCAGTCTTGGTACCTATTTAGGTTGGTGGGTTGACCAGGGTCACACAGTGGGCCTTTCCCTGGTGACTGGGCACACATATGTGTATGATTGTGAGACACATGTTTAGCCGAGGGGCTGGGGAAGTGCCAGGCTCAGCATGGTGAGCGCAGCTCAGCCCCCACCTGGATGCTGGCAGTTGCACAATGGGCTGTGTGTGTGGCACAAAGCGGGCATTTTCTCCGGCAGTGCTGGGAGGGCTGGGGCAGGCGGACAGCTGAACTCCTTCTCGCCTGGCACAGAGCATCCCACCTCCACTGCCTGAGTGAAGCCCTGCCCCCCACTCAGGCAAACCGAGATGCCTGGTGGCTGCTTGGTGTGGGGTACCCACCTCCACCCCTCCGCATGTGACCCTCTGGGTCTCAGTGTCCTCGATGGGGACATTGGATGGCACAAAATGAGAGGGGAGAGAAGGGATGGGGGCAGGGCACTGGCCAGGCAGGGGTGGGCATCTGGGTCTGCAGTTGGTGAGCTTGCCTACATTAGGGGGTGTGGCTGGGCCCAGTTCTCCCGGCCACCATCAACACCCACTTCCTGGACTGCTGCTCCTAGCCCTCAAGTGCTGTGCTGCCCCGCACGTGCATCATGTTCCTGCAGTTGGTGTCTCACAGTGCCGGTGCCATGGGTCTGTTAGCCTCTTGAGCTGGCCCTCCTGGGTCCTGGTCTTTCTTGGGCACTGGCTCCTCATGCTTACAAAGAACTTGTACAGACCAGGAGAGCCTGAGAGGAGGCCTGAGCTCTCCCCCGGTCCCTTCTTCCTGCCCCCTAACCACCCCTGGGCTGGGAAACTGAGGCTTGAGAAAGCGGCCTTGGACACAGAAGCCGCCCCTCCCCGTCTCCTTGGTGACTCTGGTTCCTGCCCACACTCCTGCCCCCTCTTTTGTCCCCTCTTCTGTGTTCTCCCAGCTCCAGCAGGGAATCCTAACTCCAGCTCCAAGCAACCGCCTGGCTCCTGCATTGTCCCAGGCAACGTTGCTGACCTCTCCCTTGCCCTCTCCTCCAGGGGCCCCTTAGGCCCTACTTGTCCACTGTCAGACCTGGAGTTGCTGGGATTCTGGTACCGATGCCAGGCACTTGAAGCAGATCACCCAACCTCTTCAAGCCTCTGTGTTCTGGTTTGTAAAATGCACAGGCCTCGGCCTCTTCTCTCAGTGGGGACCGCTGCCTGCCTGCTTGCCTGCCCCAGAGGAAAGTTGATTTCCTTGCCCATGGCTGGAATTGGGCCTGAAGCAGTGGGAAGAAGCAGCCTGGACTATTCTCTGCTTTGGGCTTTCCTGCCCAGACCTGGCCTGGCATCTCTGTCTGTGTGATCCGGCTGCGGGGCCAGCTCTTGTGCACACAGACCTCCTGAGGCTGATGTAGAGTGGAGCCTGGCCATGTGCCAGGCCTGGGCCATGTGTGCTGAGCATGTTTTTTTTTCTCACTTGCCCAGGGTCAGCCCTAAGGTGGGAGTCACTACCCCATGTTGTAGATGAAGATGTCAAGGTCGTACTTCAGCATCACTTGCAGAAGCTGAGTGGAGCCTGCATTCTGAGCTTGAGGATAACTTGGGGGTGCCGGGCCATGCTTCTTCAGGGAGGGGGCCCACCTGGACTTGGAGGGCTCCTGGATTGGCAGGCCTGACTGGGACCTATCAGAATGATCCTAAAGAAGGAGGAGGCTTGGGCATCTCAGTCTGTATCTGCTGCTTTCTGTCCTTGACCCATTGTCTTTAGCTACGGCGCACCTGGTGTGGAATTCACCGGCCTACACCGAGAAATGGCCACGGTCACCCAGATGCACTTCTTACCTGGCCAGGTGAGCCTCTGCCCCAGCCGGCTGGCTTGTGGACCCTAGGCCTCCCCTCCCTCTTCCCAAGTCCCACCAGCCTAGTCTTGGTCTCTGCACACCCTCTAGGGCCGCCTCCTGACCCTGCTGGATGACAGCAGTCTGCATCTCTGGGAGATCATCCACCATAATGGCTGTGCTCACCTGGAGGAAACACTCAGCTTTCAGCTGCCCAGTCGGCTGGGCTTTGATGGTGCCAGGTACTGGTGGACTTGGCTGGGACCAGCCACTGGGCATGGGGCAGCCAGCCTTGCAAAGGTGTGGTAGGGACGGAAAGCTGCCTAGTTAGGGTGGCAGGGTATGTTGAGCTTAGCCTGGGTCCCAAAAGGCAGCCTTTGGACCCCTCGTCACTGAGAAGTGCTACATGGACTTGGCTGGTGTTAGAGGGAAGTTCTGGCTAAGCCTGGGTGAGCAGGTGGGGTTTATGCTCCAGAATCACTGCAACACCAGGAGATGCAGGATGGGCCAATGTGCATTGTGTCTCAGACTTCCCATACCTGATGGGTGGCCTGTGCTCCCTGCAATGGCAGAGGTGTCTGGGGGTATGGGCCAGGTCTACGCTGAACTGACATTAGCAAGGATCTCTTGGTGTCTCTAGTTGGTGCTGAGGTGACAGACCATAGTGTGTACAGGTAAAAGGGCAAGTTTGGGGGCAAGGAGTGTCCTGCCAGGCTGTGCTGTGTGAGGTGCTGATAGGATGCTCCAGGGAGCAGCAGAGTGTCTTGGACCTCCTGTTTCTGGTCTAGGCAGTAGCCTGGTTCCTGCCTTTCCCTCCTGGTGGGTAGGAGGGGCTTGGAACCCACCTCCAAGACCTGGGAACCTATACTTATCCCTCTCCCCACTGACATCCTGATGAATAATTGAGGGAGTTAATTATGCCACCACGGTTGCCTTCCCAGTTCGCCAGCCCAGTGGATAATCAGGCCCCAGTGAGCGCAGGGACCATAATTATCTAGGAGTAGCAGTTCACCAGCACCCTCTGCACCCCTCCTCAGCAGGTGAATGGGCCCACACCCTCACCCACCTCCCCTCATCTCCCATAGTGGCCCGCCCACCCTTGCCCACATCACAGTGGTCCTGCTTGTGGCTGCTGGCAACATGGCAGCTCTGGGCACAGAGGGTGGCAGCGTCTTCTTCCTGGATGTTTCCACCCTGATGCTGATTGAGGGTCAGACCCTTGGCCCTGACGAGGTTCTGCGAAGGTGAGAGGCAGGTGGACTTCCCACACCCGCTCTGTGCCTGGGCAGTGCTCCTGCTGGCTCACCTGTGCTCCCTCTGCAGTTTGCCAGATGACTACCGGTGTGGGAAGGCACTGGGCCCTGTGGAGTCCCTGCAGGGACACCTGCGGGACCCCACCAAGATCCTCATTGGCTACAGCCGGGGCCTGCTGGTCATCTGGAACCAGGCAGCGCAGTGTGCAGACCGTGTCTTCCTGGGCAACCAGGTTTGTGTGGGAGACTGGTGCCCACAGCCAGGGCCCTGTACTGTGGCTGCCTGTTCATGCCCATCTGCCCTGCCCCACAGCAGCTGGAGAGCCTGTGCTGGGAACGTAGTGGCAGCACGCTGGTCAGCTCCCACAGCGACGGCAGCTACGCCATCTGGTCTGCGGACACTGGTGGTTCCCCAGTCACGCAGCCTACAGTGGCCACCATGCCCTATGGTGAGTGCTGGGCAGACTGAGGGAAGGGTTGACGGGGATCCATCCCAAGCTCAGGCACTCATGCTGCCTGGCCTTTGTGGGGGCATCCAGGAGGACTTGTGGGAGGTGGTGGTGCCAGGCCAAATTTGCAAAGGATAGCTCCCTCTCCCACTGCGAGGTATATGGTTAGGGGCAGTGGGCCTTCCCCTTGGGGAGGCAGGAAGCAGCTTTGAGGCAGGGAGTGATGTGGGCAGGATGGGAGAAAGAGTGAGAATTGTGACCTGAGGTGCTTCTAGTCCTGGCAAGTAAATGAGCCTGACACTGTCCTATCCTTCCAGGCCCCTTCCCCTGCAAAGCCATCAATAAGATTCTGTGGCGAAACTGTGAATCTGGGTAGGTGGGGAGTTGGGTCTCAGGTGTGGGTTGGGTTGTGTCTGGCTGGGGGTGGAGCCTGGGCTCTGGGGCTCAGGGTTGGCTTGTGATGCTCTCTGGGTTGGACAGTATATGCTCCAGGCCCAGGTGGCTCACATCACTCCCCAACCCCTGTATAGGGGCCACTTTATCATCTTCAGTGGCGGCATGCCCCGTGCCAGCTATGGTGACCGCCACTGTGTGAGTGTGCTCCGGGCTGACACCCTGGTGACACTAGACTTCACCTCCCGCATCATTGACTTCTTCACGGTGCACAGCACGCGACCAGAGGATGGTGAGTTGCCCTCCCCCACCCTGCCAGCGCTGCCTGTGGCCATGCTCCTTACCATGCCCCTATCCCACAGAGTTTGACGAGCCCCAGGCCTTGGCTGTGCTGCTCGAAGAAGAGTTGGTGGTGTTAGACCTGCAAATGCCCGGCTGGCCAGTTGTGCCTGCTCCGTACCTGGCCCCATTGCATTCGTCTGCTATCACGTGCTCGGCCCATGTTGCCAATGTCCCTGCCAAGCTGTGGGCCCGCATTGTGAGCGCTGGGGAACAGCAGAGCCCCCAGCCTGCCTCCAGTGCCTCGGTGTGTACCTGGGCACGGTGCTGGGCAGGACCTTGTGGGGGATGGTGTTCCTTGTGAAGGGCACTGCCCACGCACAGACCTGGAGGTGGGAATGTGCCAGGTGTACATTGGGAACTCAGAAGCAGTTTGGGCCCAGATGGTAATCCCAGGGTGAAAGAGAGGACATCTGTCCTGACCTTCCACTGATGCCTTCGCCTTCCTCTCCCAGAGCTGGCCCATCACCGGGGGCCGGAACCTGGCCCAGGAACCATCTCAACGAGGGCTGCTGCTGACTGGGTAGGGCAGACCTAGTCTCATGGCCAAGCACAGTTGTGACACATGTGTGTGCGTGTGTATGTGGGCGAGTGGGGCCAGGTACAGCCCACACAGGTATGGGAGAGCCCGGCCTAGACCAGGTGGGTGCTGACCTGCCCAGTGACTCAGACCTGGCCCTTGGTGGGACCCAGTCACCCCTTTAATAGGGTGGGTTGGGATTGTAGTTTCCCTAGACCCTGATTCAAGCCCCTCCCTGCCCTGCCTTTTGGCCTGGAACTGAGCTCCACCCACCTAGTCTGCCCTGGGACTGGAAAATCTGGGCCAGCCCATGCTGAGCAGCCTGGGGCAGGTGTTGGAGAGCCTGGCCTGGGTCTGGCGGGTGCTGACGTGCCCAGTGACTCAGACCCTAACTTCCTGCCCTGCCCCTGCTGCCTTTCTGTGCTGGGATCTTTGGGCCTCCAACTCTGCCTCCCCCTCCTGCTTGAAAAACTTAACCATGGCTTTCAGGGCTGCTGGGAGCTTCCCATCCAGTCCCACACACTCACTCCTCATGTCAGGGGTTCCCATCTGAGGCTGTACCCCAGATTTGCCTGTTCTTCCTCCCTCTCCCTGCTGGCCTCCCAGTCTTCCTGCTTCTGCCTCATGTCCCAGCTGATCCTTGGCTCTGTGACCACCTAACAGTCCTGATCACTTTCTCTGGGTGACCCAGTGAAGACAGAACCCCTCGTCCTTTGTGCCCTGGATCACCCCTCCCTCCATTTCCTACCCATCGCACTGGTGATTATTTCCATACCCCTCACCTTTTTTGAAGGGCCCAGGTGCATGTGGCCTGGCGTATAGTAGGCACTTAGTATTTCTGCCTAGTCAGTAGGTGTATCTTATTTGCTGTATACAGTAGGTGTGTGGGCAGTTTTTGGCTTAGGCAGTAAGTGCTCAGTGATGGTTATGGCATGAGTGGATGGAGGCATGTGCAGGGACCTGGTGTATGCCTGATGCCTTCCTCCCTACAGTCATGAGGATGGCACTGTGAGGTTCTGGGATGCCTCTGGCGTGGCACTGCGGCCGCTCTACAAGCTGAGCACAGCTGGCCTCTTCCAGACAGACTGTGAGCACGCCGACAGTCTGGCCCAGGCCACCGAAGATGACTGGCCGCCCTTCCGCAAGGTGGGCCCCTCCCCAACCCCAGGAGCCTGGTCCTTGCTTAGCCCTGTGTCATCACTCCATCCCACTTCCTAGGTGGGCTGCTTTGACCCCTACAGTGATGATCCCCGGCTCGGGGTACAGAAGGTGGCACTCTGCAAGTACACAGCTCAGATGGTGGTGGCTGGCACTGCAGGCCAGGTAAGCCTAAGGTGTCCCAGGGTTGGGGGTTTTGGAGGGATTTTTGGAAGAGGAAGGTCTGGTGAAGTGGTAGTAGAGGGTACCAGAAAGGGCAAAAGCCCAGAGGTGGGAATGGGGCCCCAGGTTGGGCTGGCTGGGGTGAGGACAGCCAAGCAGGTGGGCCTGTTGTTGGTGCCTTAAGTCCAAGCTCTGGCTATAGGGAACCATGGAGAGTTAGGGCTAGGGCTGGAGCACAGATGTTAGATGAACCCGGGAGGGCAGGGACCAGCAGGTCTTGGTCAGTGCTATTCCTCCAGCACTCATAGAGGATACAGAAGGTACTCTACATGTGCTTATTGCTAAATGGGAGACAGGTGTGGTGGTGGTGGGTTACTTTGCTCTAGCAGGGCAGGGACTGGTGGGTCTTGGTCTGTGTTCCTCTGTGCAGGCCCCGGTATACAGTAGGCATCCAATAAGTGCTTATTCAATGGATAAACGAGACAATTCCAGGACCACCCTGGCAGTGACTTTGTAGGCTCAGGTGGGGCATGGGTGGCCCTATCTCTGCGCTGATGCCTCTCCTGCCCTGGCTGTGTGCTCAGGTGCTGGTTCTGGAGCTCAGCGATGTGCCGTCAGAACAGGCAGTCGGCGTGGCCAGTGTGGACCTCCTCCAGGACCGAGAGGGCTTCACGTGGAAGGGCCATGAGCGGCTGAGCCCACGCACCGGTCCCTTGCCCTGGCCTGCTGGCTTCCAGCCCCGAGTGCTGGTTCAGTGTCTGCCACCAGCTGCAGTCACTGCCGTCACGCTACACACAGAGTGGAGCCTCGTGGCCTTTGGCACCAGTCATGGCTTTGGCCTCTTTGACTACCAGCGCAAGAGCCCTGTGCTGGCCAGGTTTGTGGGGTGTGGATCCGGAGCCTGGTGAGATGGGGTCTGCATCTCCACCTGGCCTCAACCTCCTATGGGACCTCTGGTGTTTCTTCACTCCCACCTAGGCCTCAGTTTCCCCTGTAAGATACAGTGTGGTGAAGGTGGCTCTGTCATTTTTGGCAGCTTCAACCTTATGTGAAGTGCTGCTGATAGAGGTCTAAGCCCAGCAGCTGCTGGGTTGGCAGGGCCGCAGAGAGGGGTTTGGGCTTCCTGACCTGGGATCCTAATGCCTGGCCCCTTGGGCCAGCAGGAGCACCGCTGCTCCAGGAGGCTGATCCGTAGCACAGCTAGCACCTGTCTGCCCCCAGGTGCACTCTTCACCCCAATGACTCCCTGGCCATGGAGGGGCCGCTCTCCCGTGTGAAGTCGCTCAAGAAGTCACTGCGCCAGTCTTTCCGGCGCATCCGTAAGAGCCGAGTCTCAGGCAAGAAACGGACTGTTAATACCAACAGCAAGGTGAGCTGGGCCAGGCTGCCAGGCAGCACCTCCCTAGACTGTGGTGTAGAAATGGAGCCAGGACTGGCCCCTGGCCGGGAACCCTGTGTCTGCTCACCTGTTATTGCCCACCCTCAGCAGCCCCAGGGGGATCAGGGTGAGCTGGGGAGGGTGATAGAATGTGGGGTGCGAGGCTGTGTAGGAGAAGACTGTGTCCTGGAACCCCATGCTCCTCCAGTTGCAGGAGGCCAACGCGCACCTGGCAGAGCAGGCCTGCCCCCAGGACGTGGAAATGGCTCCCGTGCAGCGCCGCATTGAGGCCCGCTCAGCTGATGACTCCCTCTCGGGTGTGGTGCGCTGCCTCTACTTCGCTGACACGTTTCTCCGAGATGGTGAGGCCAGGGAAGTGATGGGTTGGAGAAATGGGCCTCAGTTGGCCATCTAGAAAATGGGCAGTGGGGTGGAGGGTGGGACAGCGTCTTCCAGGGGTTGGAAAGTGTTAAGTGAGTGCCTACTGTGTGCCAGACTGTACTAGTGACAGGGTGCCAGGCCACCCAAACAGTTCCCCTGGAATTTCTGATGGCACAGGGTTGGTGAGTGAGCCAGCAGGATCTCTGAGATCTGAGAGCTCAAGATTTGGGGAAGGAGAGTGTGGGGTCTGCCAGTGCCAAGGCTTTGAGGTGGTCATGTGTTGGGAGACTGTCACATGGTCTGTGAGTGAAGGGAGAGGGCTCTGGCAGGTACTGGTGGTGTCCACCTTGCTAAGGAGTTGGCTTTGACCCCAGCTGGTTGGAGCCCTGAGTGGATCCTGCACAGAAACGAGATACTCAGTGAATTACTCAGTAATTCATTGATTGATTTTTTAAAATTTAAGTATGTTTTCATTGATTTCAGAGAGGAAGGGAGAGGGAGAGAGAGAGAGAGAGAGAGAGAGAAACATCAATGATGAGAGTCATCGATTGGCTGCCTCCTGCATGCCCCCTGCTGGGGATTGAGCCAGAAACCCAGGCAAGTTCCCTGACAGGGAATCAAACCACAGTCTCCTGGATCATACGTAGATGCTCAGCCTCTGAGCCATGCCGGCCAGGCTCATTGATTAACTTTTAACTTGTGTAATTGGGACTTTAAACCATGCACAGAAATAGCGAGTAGTCACCCCCATACTTCACCTAGTGCTGCTGCCACTGTACTCTGTTTTCCTTGCTGCAGTGTTTTAGCTGAAAACCCAGTGTGAGCACTTGGGTTTGTGTCTAACATATGTAACCTACAGCCATGGTGCCCACATTGCACCCCATGGGGCTGACACTGATCCCGGAGTATGTTGTCACACTTGGTCCATAGGCGGCTGTCTCCATTCATCTCAAAAATGCCTTTTTGTGGTTGGTGCTGGGTCAGCATCCAGTTAGTCTGCACATGGAATTTCACTGTGTCTTTTAGTCTGAGTCTGAGAGAGGGCCCTCCTTCTGGTATTTATTTGTTGAGGGTCCTTTATCCAATGGATTTTTCCCACTCTTTGGACATGGCAGCCCCACAGGTCTCTACCAGTCCCCGTAAGGAGGCCCGTGGGGCTCAGTCCCCAGCTGGCTGGGCATTGGGATCTCAGCTGCACGCATTGCTCACTTAACTTGTTACTGGGGTTTAGCTTCCCTTGAGGTTGTTGCTGTTATCCATTCTTCCAGGATGCACAGCCATGACTTCTTAGGCCCACCTTGGCTCCTGGGTTTTGAGTCTGATTCTCCACTAAAGGGTCTTCCCCAGAGGTTCAGCTCACATAGGGAGAGCCGGCGAGGTGGTCTCAGTTCATTTCAGCCCAGGCCTGAGACTTTGCATCTGACTGCTGCATGGAGGACACACTGAAAGGGAGGGGTGGGGGTGAATTTGGGTGTGGTCGGGATCCTGATGCACCTTAGGGGTGAGAGCCCCATTCCATGCGTGTTGCCAGGGCTGGTGATGGGATGTGGGGTTGGGAGAGAGCTGGGGTTTTGTGATGGGACTGTGTAACTGAGATGGGGCCTAGGGTACAGTGGGTAGGGTTGGAGAGGTCAGCGTCATTTGTGTGCCATTGACGTCCCCACAGAAATTCCCAAGAGGCTGTTCCTGCCTTTTCAGGAGAGTAGCATTTGAGGCTCTGATTGTGGTCAGCAGTGTAGAGAGGTTGCCTAAGGCAACAAGGCTGGCCGAGGTCCCCAAGTGGGAAGGAGAGAACCAGTCCTGGGTCTCAGAGTGTCAGGAGAGGAGGGGAGGAAGCTGTTGTGTATGGGCAGACAACCTGCCTCACCAGCCTGTTGCCCTGCAGCAGCCCACCATGGACCCACCATGTGGGCAGGCACCAACTCGGGCTCTGTGTTTGCCTATGCGCTGGAGGTGCCAGCGGCAGTGGCAGGCAGCGAGAAGCGGCCCGAGCGGGTGGTGGAGGCTGTGCTGGGCAAGGAGGTGCAGCTAATGCATCGTGCACCGGTGGTGGCCATTGCTGTGTTGGATGGGCGTGGCCGCCCACTGCCTGAGCCCTATGAGGCCTCTCAGGACCTGGCCCAGGCACCGGACATGCAGGGTGGCCATGCAGTGCTCATCGCATCCGAGGAGCAGTTCAAGGTGAGCCACTGTGGTATCCAGGCCTCCTAGATACCATTGGATCCCCTATACTCCCTACCTGCCGAACCCCCCCCCCCCCCGAAGACCCCAGTTAGCCAGCAGAGGTGCCCCTGAAAAACCACGATGAGTCCCTCAGCTTGTATTTCTGCAGGACCCTCCTACATCACTGAGTTCCCACCTTGACCCACTCCTCGGGGCTCTGGCAGGAAGTCATGGTTTGGGGGGATACCAGCCATCTAACCCTCATAACCCAGAGTGATTGGTTTTGCTAGGTTCTCATAGGAGAGGTCCTGGGAGGTTTCTGGGAACAGTGTAGAGCCTAGGTCAAGTCTGAGGGTAGCAGTGCAGGGTGGGAGGGTGTTCAGACAGAGGTGGTAGTAGCCAGAGGCACAGGCCTGTGTGACAGGCTGGGTTCTAAGTAGGGGCTGGGGGTGTGGACTGGGCCAGGCTATGCTCACTGGCCATCTGCCCGCTGCCAGGTGTTCACACTACCCAAGGTGAGCGCCAAGACCAAGTTCAAGCTGACAGCCCATGAGGGCTGTCGCGTGCGCAAAGTGGCACTGGCCACATTTGCCAGCATGGCCTGTGAGGATTATGCTGAGACCTGCCTGGCCTGCCTCACCAACCTGGGTGACGTGCATGTCTTCTCGGTGCCGGGCCTGAGGCCCCAGGTGCATTACTCCTGTATCCGGAAGGAGGACATCAGCGGCATCGCCTCCTGTGTCTTCACCCGCCACGGCCAGGGTGAGCGAAGGCTTTCTGGGGCAAGGGACCCGAGCAGGTCTAGAATTCCCGGAGAGTGTCACGAGGTTGGGCACAGCACTGGCTAGGGTGGGGGAGGGCCAGCAGCACATGCAGGGCAGAGACCAGCTGAAGCGCTGTGGTGGGAGTCATGGCTCCTAACTGCACTCTGCACTCATCCTCTCCCACCCAGGCTTTTACTTGATTTCTCCATCGGAGTTTGAACGCTTCTCCCTAAGTGCCCGGAACATCACAGAGCCGCTCTGCTCTCTGGACATCAGCTGGCCCCATGATGCTGCCCATGCCAGGTGCACGGAGTGGGTAGCCCTTGGCCTGGGAGGCCTTTGATCAAGGCTGGTGTCATCCCCACCCCCAGGTTCTGCGTGGAGCAAGAGTGGCCCTCCCTGGTGTCACCCCTTTCTGGTCTCAGGTCTTGGGAATGGGAGGTCAGGGGTTTGGCCCTTTTGAGTCTTGAGGTGCCTGCCTGTGACCCCATCATGGTCCTGTCCCTGTAGCTACAGACTCCAAGAGTCACCCAAGCTGAGCCAGGCTAACGGGACCCTGGGCATCCTCCTGGCCCCACAGAGCCATGATGGAAGCCCTAATCCTGTCTGCAGCAAAGGAACTGGTAAGAGGCTGGGAATGAAATAGGGGTGGTGGGACACCAGTCAGCTCAGATATTAGGGCAGGAGGCAGCAGCTGATCCGAGGCTGGGATCCTGGGGAGGGGTATGCTGGGCAGGAGAAGGTGAGGGGGTCTATCGTCCTGTCCTACCAGGTGCAGAGGGTGTCCAGGGGTCTTAGAGGCCTGATCATTTCCTCCCTGCAGATACCCCAGAGCTGCCTGAGGCCACGCTCTCGCCTATGTCCATTGATTCGGCCACCAGTGCTGACACAACTCTGGACACAACAGGGGACATCACGGTGGAGGACGTGAAGGATTTCCTGGGGTGAGGTGGGCGGGCAGGATCCACAGGAGGGGCTGCCCTGGCTTCACGGCCTACCTCCCCTACCCTCAGCCAACCTAATGTCCGAGCTGGGCATGCAGGGCCAAGGAAGGGGCCTTTCCCCAAATCCTGATTACCACCCCATTTCTCCAGCTCTTCAGAGGACTCTGAGAAGAATCTGAGGAACCTGGTGGAAGATGAGGCTCGAGCCTGTGCCATTCTGATTAAATGAGGTGCTACAAGTGTGGGGGACTCTGGCTCTACCTGATTCTCAGCCTCAACCCCAGGGACCTCCTGCTGTGGCTTCACACCTGAAATCCTAGCAACCCCTGTAATGACAGTACTCCAAGGCCTGGCTGCTCTCCAGGGATGTCCTGTCAGGGGCTTTGGGGGCCTACATAGATGTGATTTTCATCATTTGGTATTAAAGAAACAGCCAGCCCATCAGCCCCTGGATCTCATAGGTGGTGTCTGGAACAAGAGGTGGTGGCAGCTTTGGGCTCGGGCTGGTTTGGCCAGCCCATTTCAGCTGGTGAGATCACCCAGGTACAAGGTTAGGCCCTGCTGGGTGAGCCTGGAGAATGAGGCCTGGCCTAAGACTGACTGGCCACCACTCCCATTGCAGTGTGGCCCCATCCAGATCTGGGGCCCATAAGTCTGCCCAACTATTTGCTACCTAGGGCCCCCACCCACACAGGCAGGCACAGACACCCCAGCTATCTTTGTCTTTTGCTGGGGACACCCCTGGCCACAACCTGGCCTCAGTGGGCCGGATGTGGTCCATGCTCAGGGACCTGGCCAGCCCTCCTCAAGCTGTCACTGCAGGGCCTTTGCCCCAGATGGGTGGGGCAGCCCTTTTGCCTGCCCTGGAGAGGAGGCTGAGTAGTGGCACCTGAGTAGCCAGGTCACCTGCCCCTTTTGACCTCCCTTGGCCTTCTGCTAACCCTTCTCTCCCTTTACTAGGAAGGCCAGACCTACCTGGCCACCACCTGCCTTGTTTGGAGCTGGGATCCAGGACCTGTGTTTCCTCCCAGCCTTTCGCACAGACCTATACTTGCTAATCTGCAAGCAGCACCTGCCCACCTTGGCCCCAGGATGTGGGCCTGGAACTCTGGGGTGGACTCAGACTGGCCCCTTCTACGGGCAGTACCTGGAAACCAGTTGTCACAGGGAAGGACAGTTGGGGCTGGCAGCCCATGCCACCTCCCACTCCACACCATCCTTCCCCCCTCCTTTGCAAAGAATATTTTTCTAATGCCTGGCTGGACAGTGCTGGGTTGGACAGTCATTTCTAAAACTATTTTGGTACTTGCTCCTGGGCTAGCGTGTCTTCCTCCTGCCCAGCCTGTACATGAATGGGTGTGTGTGTGTGTGTGTGTGTGAGTGTGAGAGAGAGAGAGAGAGACTGGGAGCTCCCTGGGCACCCAGGACTAGGGCCCAGTCAGATGTGTGGATGTAGGGGTCAGAATGGGTTTCCCTGTAGATTATCCCTTGGGAGTTTTCTGTTATTTTGTTAACATTAGCACTGTTTTAATATTAATAATGCTGATTTTTAATATTGAAAATAAAAGCATTTAATATCTCTTAAAAGGGCAACCGTGTCTACTTAATTTCTAGCTGGGGAGGGGGTATCACATAGGAGCTCACACCGAAGGGAGTCTAATTTCCAAGACCCCTTAGGGCATTAGATAGGGTTACCCACACTGGTGCCCCTTGGGCTGTGCTATTGAGCACCATGGCACTGGGGGATGACCATAGCAGGGGCTGCCACCGGCAAACAGCTTCTGCTGGCAGGTGGTGGACGAAGAGAGGCCCTTCCTCTCCTCACCCAGAGCTTGGGGTCTCCTTGGGGGCTGCAGGTGGGTGGTGGTCGCCCTAGGCCAGGGCCTTGCGGAAGGTACTCCAGGCATGGAAGCAGCGGGTGAAGGCATGCTGCTCGTTCCCCTTGCGGACCAGGCGTAGGCGGCGGGGATGCTCATGCTCTTTAGCACGCATGTGCTGGATGTACACCTGGTGAGCAGGACATGTGTAAGCCTCAGGCAGGCCTTCCAGACCACTGGGGCCAGCCTCAGCCCTCCCCTCCACCCAGCTCACCTGGCAGGCCTTCAGACTCAGCTTGATCTCCACCTGGCTTGTCTGGGTCCCCACCCACATATAGACCTGTAGGTATGGCAGGGGAGGTGGTCTCATGGGGGACTTGAACTCCCTACCTTGTAGCCTCAGAATTCCCATTTACAAATGGGTGGGCTCCTTGAATGGGCAGGGTCAGCAGGGGTCTCACCTCTTGGCCATTGTCTAACAACATGATGTCATCGTCTGCCAGGTCATCTTGGCAAAAGTCAGAACATTTCTCAGTCACTGCGAAGTAACCCTTCTCATTGGAGCACCTGCAGGTCATAGGTCAGGGAGAGACTAAGGGTCATAAGCAGCAGTAGCAGGACTCAGGAGGAAGCTGGGGAAGGGGTCTAGGCCCAGCCTCACCGGAACAGCCGGGTGTGCTTCATGAATTCAGCATCATCGTCATAAGGCTTCTGTGTGCCTATGCCCACCCAGAAGAAATTCTCAGGCTCTTCACCTTCATTGATGACCTGTGGGTAAAAGGTTGGTCCAGTCCAGGGTCCCTGTCTGCCCTTGCTACACTATCTGGCCACTGCCTGCCCTGGTCACCTGCTTGCTGTAGGAGGCGTCAAACATGGTGTTCAATATGTCCTCCGCCAGTTTGGCCTCATCAGGGTCCGATGCCCGGCCCACCCATGCATACACGATGCCCTGGTTGTCCTCACTCTCAAAGGGAACCTGGGGAGAGTGCAGAGGGTTCAGGTCAGGTCTGCCCTACAACCCCCCACCCTGACCCATAGTCCCGGTCACTCCTACAACCCCACCTTGAGGATAAAGCAGAACTCAGAGTTGAGAAGGCTCGAGTCGGTGTTGATCTGGATGCACCTGGGGGAGGGAGGAGGTCAGCAAGGAGTCAGGGTGGCTCACTGACCCCACCTGCCCACCCCTGCCCCTCCACCAGCCAGGCACCTGGTACAGAGGGCACTGCCATTGGTTCGAATCTGGTAGAGGCTGGGCTGCAGGGCACCCTGAGCAGCCTTCCTCCTGCCCCGGTGGATGATGAACTTCCTCTTGAAATGGGACAGGAACTTGGGGTTCTCCTGCTGCTGTGTCATGCGCACCACCTGGGTGTGTGGAAGTGTCATGGGCAGCTCCCTGGACCCCACCTTGCCCCTCACGGGCCAAGCCTTCCCTGGGTCTGAGTCCCATTCCCACAGAACCTCCCCAGAGGCCATGGGGGCATGGCACTGAGCCGCCGGGGCACGGCAGGCACACCTCTAGCTTGCCGGGAAAGAGGCTTTCGAACTTCTTTTGCAGGCTGAAGGTGAAGGTGAGCCAGCCCATGTTGGAGGCTTCCCGGCCCTGCCAGAAGTACACGATGCACTGGAAATCCTCCTCCGGCTGTTTCTCCTCCACCTCGGCGACTGCCTCCTCGCCTTCTTTGCCCTCGCCCCTGGCCTCTGCCTCTTTCTCTTCCTTCTTCTCCTCCTCCTCATACTCCACGGGGACCCAGTACCTGAGGGTCAGAGGGCAGTGAGCAGGGGCCCCAGAGCAGCAGAGGGGCTGGACGGGGAGGCACTCCGGGCCAGCACCTGCAGAGGAAGACGTAGCAGTCCTGCGTGTAGAAGTGGCCGAACTCCTCCTCAGGCAGCCGTGCGAACTTCTTACCCTCGAGCACAAAGCCCTCCATGCCATCGAGGTCCTCGTTCCACTCCTCCATCAGCTGCTCCGCCTGCATGGGAGCCCCCTGCTGGTGGGCTGCTGGAGCTGGCCCCTCCTCACGCGGCAGGAACCCACACAGAGCCTCCTCCCAGTCATCTTGGGGGAGGTCCTCCCTAATCCATCCACCATCAGCCTAGGCCCCACCCCATCAGCCTAGGCCCCGCCCCGCCCTATCAGCCTAGGCCCCGCCCACCAGCCTAGGCCCCGCCCCACCTCTGCTAGCGCCATGGGCGGCTGCCTAGGCAAGAAGAGTGCAGTGAGGTCGGCCTTCATCTCATCTTTCTTCTCAGCGTCACGCTTCACCTTCCCTGCAAGTCCCAGGCCCTGCAGCACGGCCTCTGCATTGCGTGTATAGTCCACCGTCAACACGTCATCCCAGTTCTTGAACTTGGCCTTGAACACCTGCCAAGGGGGAGCAAACACGATTGGGGTCGGCGCGGAAGCAGATCTGGTGAGGCTCGGGGGGCGGGGCCGGGGAAGCGAAGGCAGGGCCTAGGAACCTGGGTGGGAGGGGCACGCTACAGAGGGGAGGAGCGCGGGGCAGGCGGGCCTAGGGACCGGGCTGGGCGGGGCAGGCGGGCGGGGCCCGGGCCTAGGCGGCTGCGGAAGCGGTGGGCTTGGGCTCGGCTCTGCAGGGCAGTAATCGAGTCACAGAAGGGTCGGGGCTTGGTCAGCAGAATCTTGGGGCGGAGTCCCCGGGGGTGTGGCTTGCGCAGCTGGACCACACAGCCTACCTGGGCTTCAGTGCCCTCGAGGCTGCGGCTGACCATGGCGTAACGCGGCCGGTGCAGCATCCCGCACAGCTCCTGGCCCAGCTTGAGGGCAGCAGCCCGTACAAGGCGCGGGGACTTGCGGCCAAGCCAGATGAACACGTCGGACCAACAGTCCAGGATGTACACGCAGCGTGTGTCCAGCAGGCTCTGCAGCTGCGGGGCCAGAGGCTGGAGGTCAACCAGTGCTGGGCTAAAGGGGAAGGGTCCTGCCTCCTCGCCCTCCTCCCTGTGCGTCTCACCAGCCGCATCCCCGGCATCAGTTCCACCTTGGGCGGCTTCTTATGTTCCACAGACAGCTTGTAGTTGATCTGGGGAAGCTCCAGGTAGCCCAAGCCCAGGCCCACCTAGCAGGAGGAAAGGTAAGCGCTGTAGGGGCAGGATCTGGGGACAAGCCCCACCCATAACAGCCGCTGATTTGGAGCCTGGCCCTGGCCTGCTGTGTGCTTTCAGGTCCACTGCTTACTCCTCTCTGGGCCTTAGTTTCTTCCCTCCGCTCCAAGGTCATTTTAAGGCTATCCTACTAGTGGAAGGACTTTTAAATTTGTTGTTAACCCTCACCCGAAGATATTTTTTTTCAGAGAGAGGAAGGGAAGGAGGGAGGGAAGGAGAAAGAGAGAAACATCAATGTGAGAGAGACACATCAATTGGTTGCCTACATCATGCACCCAGGTACGTGCCCTGGCTGGTAATTAAACCCAAGACCCCTCGGTATAGGGCTGACAGTCTAACCACTGAGCCACACTGGCCAGGGCAATGAAGAAGTACTTGTAAATGGTGTTTTACCTGCCTACCCTCTCCAGAGCTTACTATTGTTTCTAATTTTTTAACCTGTCCTTTTTCTGTTCACAATACCCCATGGCTTCCACCTACAGAATGAAGGCCAGGTTCTCAGGCCTGGCCCCCAGGCACACTCAGCCTCCCTCTCCAGCCCCTTCCAGGAAACACACCCTAACACCATTCTTATGGCCTGACTCAGCCAGCCTCCAGACCTTTGCTTAGACCTTGCCCTCTCCACACCAAAGTCCTGATGAAGACAAAGTCACCACAGTGATACATGGCCCATCCCCCCAACCAGACCACTGGTGAAGTCAGGCCAGCCCTGCAGCGCAGCTCACCTTATACAGCTTGGGCTGGGGTGGCCAGAAGTCATCAGGGACGTGCTTCTTGATCTCAGAGGGCTCACCACCTAGTGCCTCCCAGAATTCTGGAGGCTCCTGGCCCTGCACCAGCAGTGTGATCTCTGCCTTCCCTTTCCGCTCGTTCTTGTTAATTTTTTCTGCAAAGAGCCTGAGGACAGGTGCAAAGCTCTTAGTAAGGCCCATGTCCCTTCTTAGGTGACAATTTTGCATTACACAAAACCCCTCACCATGTCTAAGCAGAGTGTAGTCCTCATACCTGGTTTTAGTAGTGCTACTCAGTGTGGCCTGGGCCCCCCGCCACACGTAGATGTCCAGCCCTCGGTCCAGCAGGAAAACAAACCTGGACAGGAAGGACAGGAAGGACTGTGACAGGTATAGGCAATGACTGTCCCCAGGCCCCAAACCCACCCCAAGTCCCTCATTATGGGGTTTTAGAACTAAAAGAGTTGCTGGAAGGCTTCTTCTAGAGCCCACATCTGTCCCTCACTAGTGGGTAGGGGGACATTCAGAGTCCAGCACTCCCACCTCATGTCATTGGTGCTCACCTGGGGTCCAGGGAGGCTCCCTTGAGTGGCACAGGCTCCAACTTGATGTTCTTTTTCCCATACACACGGTACATCCTGGAGGCCGGAGCAAAAGTGGCTTGGAGGGGACACCAAAGGACCAGTTTGCCACTATCACCCTCCCCCAACCCTTCCAAGCTGAATCCAGGTCAGTGCGACCCACCCCATACCCTCTCACCTGGTGACATAGTGCGTGTCCTCTACAGTGTAGAAGCCACTGGCTGTTCCACCCTCAATGTAGGCAATGTCGTTATCAAACACCTGTATGTGTGAGGGTGCAGTGCTTTATCACTGAGCTAATGCCACCTCCCACCAAATACCACCTTGTATACAGGCGCACCAGGTGCTACAAATCTGTGATGAAGTTAAAAAGGAGAAGTAAGATCTGTCTATAAACACAGGTGCACACTGGAGTGCTAAGATGTACAGATGGATGAATGTGTTCGCTCCTGTGCCCATTTAGATACGCACAGAATGTTTAGATATGTGTATCCATGTACAGAAGCAAGCAGATTTATGAAGACAGCACACGTGTGAATCTGGGTAAAATCTCACGTGTGCGGCCTCATCTACACGTAAACAGCTGGAGGAGGGCCAGCACAGCTCACTAACCCTGGACTTGATCCAGCCCTTGGCCCTGCCTCCTTGGTGCCTAGCTGGTGGCCCTGCCACCTAGCCATATTGACCCCGCCACCTAGCCATATTGGCCCCAGATCCCCATCTCCCTCTAGACCTCCACTGACCCAGGCTCCCCACCTTTGGCCTCATCTCACTCCCCTGACTTCACTGCTTTTGTCCCTGCCTCCTTCTTCAGGTCCTGACCCAAAAAACCTTTGGTCTCAGCTCCCTGTCCTGCCCCATTAGCCATGCCCACCACCCTTGGCCCGCCCTTCCAATCCTGCCCCACTTAAGGCCCTTCTAGCCCATGGCACCTGCAGGAACTCCTCGCTCTCATCGCCCATCTCCTCCCGTATGGTGCGGCACTCCGCACCCAGGTAGTTGCGCAGGTTCACCGCGTGGATGGCAGAACAAGCCTTCTTGTCAAGTGTGGCCTCCCCACCAATCCAGTAGTAGATCTCCCAGTTCAGAGAGCCGCTGTCATCGAGAAAGGTCTGGAGGCCAGGTCACAGTCGTGTCAGCCCTCACCAGGCAGTCCTGGGTCCCTAGCTCACCTGAGAGGCTGCTCTGATGGGCACAGGCTCCCTGGCCCCAGGATGGGTTGCACTGCCACACCTCTGCCTTGGCCATCTCTACCTGGCCTCTTTTGCAAAACCTTCCCCCTTCCACCTTGCCTCAATGAACAAAACTGTGGAGCTGGCGATTCTGAGCTTTCTAGGGTAAGGTCTACTGGGGCTCATGCACCCCAGCCTGTGCCGAACTCTCACCTTGAGCACGATGTAGCAGTCGGCCTCATAGAACTTGCCATGTAAGGCTTCCTCCACGAGCACAGGCACGAAGTTTTCGATCTGCCAGATGGTCAAGCCAGGCAGCTGACCCACATCCTCTGTGAAGAACTCTGAGTAGTCGAGGCGTGGCTTCTCCAGGCCCTGGTCCCAGCGCCGCACCTTGCCCCCCGGGGCTCGGGCGTCAGTGCTCTCCTGGGGTCACAGTCACAGTGCATGGATTGGCTCTGTGCAGGTACTCACGCTGGCATCTCTAGTCTTGCCCCACCTCAGGTCCCCCTTCCATCTTGGCCTGGGTCACACAGTCCGTCTCCACTAGAGTCCAGGGTCACCTGCCCTGTCCCAGCTCTTGGCCTGACTTACCTCCTGCTTTTTGTTCTTTTCCTGGGCCACATCTGACATGCCCTTCAGCACCTGCTTGGCCTGGTCATCCTGGGCGGAGTCCTTGCGCCTCCGTAGTCGCATCTTTCGAGCCAGGGGATCCTTAGGCCCACCCCCTGCTTAGGAGAGAGGCAAACAGCTAAACCCTGGCTTGGCGTGCCCCTGGGGCATCCAGCCAACCAGGGGCCAACCCCATCCACCAGTGTCCAGAGAGCTCTGTTCTACCCAACTTGTAGGTGGCTAAGTAGAGTCCCAGAGGAGCCTCCCATTCTTACGCTGGCCAGACCTTCCCCACTTACCAGCTGCTGCTGCAGCCACTGTGGCAGGAGAGGCACCTGCCAGCCGGAGCTGGTTCTGCAGTGAGAAGTCGATGTTGTACCACTCAGCAGTGCGGTCAGCGGGCTTGGGAGGCATGACCAGGCTGGGGTTCTCCCGAACGTCCAGGACCTGCCTCATGGGGTGAGCAGAGGTGGCTCTGAGCCTGAGTCCCAACTCCCAGCCACACCAAACCTTGTTTCTTGCTCTTTGCAGCTGCCAGGGCTGAGGCCCAGGGCTGGGGCCAGGGGCCTGTGTTCTCATCTCAGCTCAGCAAATGCCCATCCTGGGCTTCAGTTTTCCCTTCTGTGGGACTTAAATGACGCTGTCCAGCATGATATGGACACAGGTATGTAGCTCACCTTCTCCCCAAAAGCACCCTGGCAATGGCCATCCCTCCAGGAGGCTTCTGCTGGGTCCCCCTCACTCCAATGACACCTCTGTGCTTGGTCTTTCTTGAAGGTCTGTCTACACCTCTGCCTTCCCCACCAAACTGCCCCCAGCTAAGTGCCAGCCTGGGTCTGCCCGGACCTGGATCTCTGGCAGGAAGTGGATGGCCTCTGGGAGGGTCACCAGGCGGTTCTTGTTCAGGACAAGTTTCCTCAGCTTTGTACACCTGTGAGGACAGAGCCAGGGCCTCAGAGAGGTGACAGATGAGGGGCAGGGAAACTTCTAGTCCTGGGGGAGGGGAGGCAGGTAGGGCCAGAGGACTGTATGGCCTGGCTGGTTAAGACACTAGTGAGCTCTGATGTGCTGAGAGAGCAGGAAGGCTGGAGCACATGCCACTGGAGGCTTCTCAGGGTTAAGGGACTGGGAAGTTCTTTCTGTCACTTTGACGGAGCAGAATTTTTCCAAGTAACCTGCAGATTAAGGGCCTCTGGATATAAACACCAAAAAATATGTCCTGTGCTCCAATTAGTTTGGAATCTGCTGGGGGGGGGGGGGGCAGGGGTCCTCTGTTCTCTGCCTAAAGGACTTTTCAGAGTCAGGAGACCACATTAGTGGACAATGTACCCTCTAGAAGGGGATGGGAACAGCACTGTGTCCCAAACGCCCATGGCAGTGGAACTGCCCCAGCCTTGTGCCTATCAGTGTCCTCCTAAAGGGTGCTCCGGGGAACCCAAGTGCGAATTGTTGGCACAGGCCTGCGTGGTCCTTGTCCGCAAAGTCCAATTAATTCATCCATTTTGTATGATGCATGAAGACAATAGGGTGGGTTCCAGCTATCATTCTAGGGTTTTCTATGCCATGACTCCCCCGCCCACGTGCCCAGCCTCGTCCCAACACCTGCAGAGGCTTTCAGGGATCAGCTCCAGGTTGTTATTGGCAGCCATGAACTCCTGCAGGCTGGCCAGCTTGCCAATGCCTGAGGGCAGTCCATCGAAGTCTAGATTGTTGGAGTTCAGGTACAGCTTCTTCAGTTTGGTCAGCTTGCAAATGGCTGACTGGAGGGAAAGCAGGCAGGGGTGGGAGTCAGGGGTAGCAGCCAAGGTGGCCCAGTAGCCTTCCTGTCCCCCTCCCCAGGTCTGCACTCACAGGCAGTGAAGTGAGCTGATTTCGGGACAGGTTCAAGGTCTCCACATGTACCCACTGGTCAATGCACAAGGACAGCTCTGTGATCTGGTTGCTACTGAGGTTGAGGCGGCGCAGGTTGGAGAGGGTATACAGGCACTCGGGCACCCGTGTCAGGTCGTTGCAGGACAGGTCCACATCTGGGCACAAGGTGAGGCGCATTAGCCAGGAACACACAAACAACTCCAGAGGCAGCCAGTCCAGGCTCTATGGCTTTCAGCATGTGATTTACCCTCCGTGGGCCTCAGGAAAAACTTCCTCACACAAGTGGGTCTAAGCACAAAGTTGGTGCTCATGACCTGGTGTGGTTACTAGTAACTGTGATAATAGCAGAGATAATCATAGCATAACCAAATCCTATCCTTTCCTTTTGGGGGTGGTCAGAGAAACAGGGTTCAACCCCTTCATCCTTAGGAAGTGAGGGACCTGAGGGGACCAGGGGCTGAAGGGTACCCAGGGCTGCCGACCTGCGAGGTTGCTCAGGCCCTCCAGGCTGGTGGGGAGGTTGCCCTGGGTGCGCTGGGTGTTCCTCAGGTGCAGAGTCTGCAGGGCTGTCAGAGCTGGGAGCTGCCTGCAGGGAGATGTGGGTGGTCAGGCCAGAGGAAGGGGAAAGAGCATGGGGCTGAGAGGGCCTATGGGGACCAGGCCAAGGACAGCTGCCGGGTGAGGTGGACAGGGGAGGGGACCTAGGTGGGGCCTGGCTAAGGGACACAGCCCACACCAAACTCAAAATGGGAAGGGTCAGGGCTACTGGGGAGCTAAGGGACTAGGCCAGATTCCCCAGGGCTGGACTCTGGAGGGTATGGCCCGAGCGCTGCTGACCGGAGCTGTGCGTGCTGCAGCGGGTTCCCGTTGAGCACGAGCGTCTGCAGGTGCACCAGGCGGCGCATCTGTGGCGGCAAGCTCTCCAGGTGGTTCTCGCTGAGGTCCAGGTATAGCAGGTCAGTGAGGTTGATGAAGAGCTGGTTGGGGATGGTATCAATGCTGTGGGCAGGAGGGAGGGAGAAAGGAAGCGAGGCAAGCAGGGGCCGCCCAGTCAGCACCACTGTCCACTTCTAGGGCCCACCTGGCCCCCACTGTGTTGTGGCCCTGCCCAGCTCACCTCCCTGGCCCAACAGGCACCTGTTATGGCTGAGGTTGAGCACTAGCATGTTCTTGGCATTCTCCAGCTCCCGAGGGCACTCCGTCAGCTGGTTGTAGCTCAAGTCCTGGGTAGAAGGGATAAGGCCAAGTCAGGGGTCAGTGCTGGTCCTACCTCACCAGTCCTCTGTCAGGCTGGGAGATCAGGCAGGGCACTGAGAGGAGAGCAGATGAGGGGGTTTCAGGGCCAGAGGGAGACAGCCAAGGACCCTGGCAGGAAGGGTGGCTAGGTTAAGGACCTAACTTCATGAGTAACCTTGGGCAAGACACTGCCTACTCTAAGCCTCAGTTTGCCCATCTGTAAAATGGGATAACAATGGCCCCAGGGACCATCATAGTGGGTAGGTGACCACTGACCAGGACTGAGAGGTCATCCAGCTTGAAGATGTCATCAGGTACTCCAGAATTCTTCAGGCTGTTGGCTCGAGCCACGATGGCCTAGGGATAAACCATGAATCTGTGATTCCTCACTTCCTTCCCCAGGAGAAGCAGAGATCAGGGAGGGACATTTCCTCAGGAAGTTCACTGGATGCCAGGCCTGAGTGCTCTCCCACCTGGCCTTTGCTTATTGTCCCTTCTCCTGGCAAGTTCTTCCTAGTCTCCGTATGGGCTTCTATTCACATGTCAAAGCCCAGCTCAAATGGGCCCCAGAGCTCAGCACAGGGTTCTCAGGGAAACTTTTCTGATTAAACAATCCCTCTTCTTCTCATTTCCAGAGGGCAAGATGGGGATATAGCTCTGAGTCAGGGATTCTAGAACAGCAAGAGGGGTTGGCCTAAAGAAAAATCAGTGTGGACTGAGTAAGCATGTTTTCTCTCCCCTTAGGAATGAAACCTTGTGCTACAGATGTGTAGAAAGTTCGAGGGGTAGAGAGGAGAGGTTGGTGAATGGTGCCGTGACTACAAGTAACAGCAGGGGCTGTGCTGCAGCCGCCTCTCCTTTGCCCTGTCTGTGTGGTACCCTGGTGCTTCGCAGTGGTTGCCCACTGAATCCTCCCAGAAAGTGGAAGGGACTTGTCCGAGGTAATGCCAGCAGGAAGCGGCAGAGCTAATTTGGACTCAAGCAGCCTGAGTCCTTAACATCTCAGGGCTGTGGTTTTGGATGGGAATGACCTTCGCCAAGGCCCAAAAGGTCTGGCCAGGACCCTGGCGTTCTGGAGTATCAGAAGCTCTACGAAGAGCAGAAGTATGAGCAGACCACACTGACCACCTCCCCTTCTGGGCAGACCCCACCCTACCCCAGCTCTACCACTGCCTGGCTCTGTGACCTCTAGCAAGTGACCTGCCTCTGTGGCCAAATGTCCTTCTCTGTGAACTTGGTAGAGGTCAGGGTTATAAGAAAAAACCCACATGGAACAGCTGGAATGGTGCTTAGCCACTATCAGTTATTACTGCAGTTGCCTAAAATAGGTGGAATTTTGGATTTTTTACCTTTTTTTCCCATAGGCTACTTAACACTGGACATTATTATGCCCTCTCCTTAGGAATGAGCGCCTGAGCCTGACACAGGGATGGGCAGAGGTGATGGACCAGCTTGGGGTCTGGCCCTGCCCTCACGCCCCTGGCTAGACCCCAGTCCCCACCCATAAGCTTGGTGGCCTCTAGCAACACTTACCCGAAGAGATGGCAGGCTAGACAGCTCCCCATGAAGCGTGGTCAGGTTGTTGTGGCTCACAGACAAGTGCTCCTGGGCCAGGACAAAGGAGCAGAGGCTCAGTGGGGTGGGTAGGGTGTCTATGGAGCCTCCATCTGCCACCACAGCTCTATACCATTCAGGGGTCCCTTGGCCACACAGGCACAGTCCACCTCTAGAGCAACCCTCCCTCCCAGACCCAGCGTCTTGCACGCGTCATGCAATAGGGTACTTCCTCCCTCTCTGCCAGCTCTGCCACAGCTATCAACATCTTTCTCTGTCATCTGCCTTCTGCACGGGCCCTGTCCACCCACTCCAGCCCCACCCACTGATACCCACCCTGCTAGATGAAAGCCCCTTACCAGCTTCTGCAGGGCAGCCAACTCCTCTGGCAGGTAGCAGAGGCCGGTGCGGTTCAGCTTCAGCCATCGCAGACTGGTCATGGCCTTGACATTCTCAGGGAAGTAGCCTCCCTGGGAATATTGAGGGTGAGGCTGGTCTGGGAGAGGAACGTTCCTGCTCTATCACCCTCTATGGCCCTCAACTGCCCATGGAAACCTCTGGGGAGCAACAGAGCCAACTCTCACCAGCTGTGTGACCCTGGACAACTCACTTTGCCACTCTGTGCCTCAATTTCCTCACCATAAAGCAGGGCTAATAAAAGCCCCTTATGACAGAAGCGTTGTGAGAAATCACTGTTAGGATGGCTGTTGGCGTAAGACCTGTCTCTTACTGGATTCTGAGCCCTGGGGGGTCGGGATGGAACTGGCTTGTTCCAGGTGACGTCTCCAGCACCCAGCTGTGTGGTCAGCTTGGCTCAAATGCCTTCGCCCCGCATTCCAGGATACGGCTGCACCACTGGTGGGCGGGTACCCCTTGAGCCTCTGCCAAGGTCCTACCTGTGCCCCCATCCTGCCATCAGCATACAAGCCATTTGTGGCAAGGTCCAAATCCCTGCTGCAAGACCCCAGCTCCCCACCCTGCAAAGGCACTGCCTCGTTCATTCATTCACCCCGCCCTAAATCTAAATGCCCACTCAGTACCCCCAGCCCTCATGGCAGGGAGCCTGGGGTACCATATGCCTCCAGTGCCTTGGCTGGTGTCCCCTTCCCTCTACAGCACATTCCTGGCCAGTGACTCAGACTTCCAATCTGGAGAGGACACATGGAGGAGACCCCAAGTGAGGATGGGGGAGATGGAGGTAGAAGAAAGTGGTGGTCCATGGGGTCAAAGGTGTGTGCACGTGTGGATAAATGCAGAAAAAAGAACTTGCCTACCTCCTCAGCCCCGACCCGGCTGCCCCCTGCCCCCAGCAGAAGTCTGGGTTCCCTCAACCCTGCAGGCCCAGGCTGACACCAAATGGACTCCAGCGGGAGTCTCCCCACTCACCCTCCCTTCAGCCTGGGCTGACCCTCCTAGTACCAGGCCAGCTCTCGCCTTCACTCCGGCCCTGCATCCTCTGGTCACTGGCGCTGCCCACCTCACCCGACTCTCTAGAACTGCCTCACCCACCAACTGGTTGGCAGGTTCGGTGTCGGCTCTTTGTGGCCCTGGTCTATTAGTCCAGCAGCTCCACCCAGGGCCCATACCAACTACTTCATGCCTCCAAGAGGGTAACTTTTTAGAACTGATTTTAGAGAGAGAAAGGGAGAGAGAAACATCCCTGGGTCGGTTGCAACCTCCAGCAGGTGCAGGCAACCTGAGTATGTGCCCTGACCGGGAACTGAACCCGCCACCTTGTGGTGTAAGGGACGATCCTCCAACTGGCTGAGCCACTCCGGCCAGGGCTCCAAGAGGGAAACTTTTAAGGCCCTTCCCGGAATGAGAAAACCGAGGCGGCCCTGGAAGGGGAAGTGACTCGCCCAAGATGGCACAGGACGGGCGGCAGGAACAGGGCCGTGGCAGCGACGCGCCCGGGGACGGCGGGATGCGGCAGCGCGGCCGCGACCAGGCCCGGCCTGGGCGTGCGTCCTCCGGGGCCGCGGAGGGAAGGCTGGCGGAGCCGGAGCAGGACCCGCTGACCCCGTGCCCGGGTGCCAGGGCTCCCAGCCCGCGCCCTGGCGGGACCGAGCCCAGGCGTCCGCGCCCGCGCGGCCTCGGTCTTCCCGGCGGGGCCCCGAGCGGGGGCCGCTCGGGCGGGGCCCCCGAGCCCCGCAGCGCCCCATCCGGCCCCGCCCTCCGGCCCGGGCGGCCCCGGGCCCCAGCGGGCAGCGCAGGAAGCGGAGGCCGGCGCGGCCGGAGCGGAAGAGGCGGCCTGAGAGGAGCCCGGCGCCGCCCGCCGCTCACCTTGAAGTCGTTGCCGCTGAGGTCCACGCCGCGCACGAACGGCAGCACCCCCGTGGCCTCCATGGCGCCGCGCTCCCTGCTGCGCCGGGCGGGGCGCGGGGCGGCGGAGGGAGCCGCGGGCTGGGCCGGCGCCGACCCCGCCCCTTTACCCGCCCCCGCGGCGGGCGGAAAGGCGGAGCCGCGGCCGCGCCCTCCGGCCCCCGCGCCCCCGGGCGCGTCGCGGGGAGCGCCAGCCCCCGCCCGCGGGAATCTCTAGGCCTCCTGGGGCCTCAGTTTCCCGTCTGCTAGGGGGCCGGCGTCCCCGGTGCTCGCGCGGGCGGCTTCCTAACCTCCGGGCCGGGCCCCCGCGCCCAGGCCGGGTGCGCCACGGGCCCTGCAGCGCCCGCCTCCCGCGCCGCCGCGGCCGCTGGCTGGCCTCGGAGAGCCTGGGGCCCGGCCCGGGGCCCTGCGTGGCGACCACTGGGCCGGGCTTAGTCCTCGGCTCTGGGCCGGCGCAGGCCGCCCCTGCCTCTTTCCCAGCCGTGAAACGCCTCCGAAGGTTGTCGCCGGAAGCAGATGCACCACCGCAGGAGTGGCCCGGGGCGCACAGCCGGCACTCGGTAGGCGGCACGTGATTCCCGCTTGCAGTCAACACCCCGACACACACAACTTCAGTTTATTTGCTCAGTCGCCCGTCCCCCGGCCGCCACACACTAGACCCCCAATACACAAATGCCGAATGCACCCCGGGTTATAGGCACAACCACCCCTCTGGGGTGGAGGGGTCTGGTTCCCGTCTCCGGGGGGAAAGCGGGCGGGTAGAGGCGCGGCCCGCGCAAGGTCACACGGGGGGCGGCAGGGCAGGTTCCCGAGTGGCACCGAGTGCTCCGCGGCCGCAGAGGAGAACGAGGCCGCCTCGGCACTCCCGCCGTGGTGACCTAAAGGTCCCCTGACAGCCGGCGGCGCGGGGCCAGGTGCCGCCCGTCGGCCCGGCCCCTGGAGGATCGCGGGCGCAGGCCGCTTGCCCCGCGCCGGAGGCTCGTATAAAGCGCACACGCGTCCCCACGGGCCCCGGGCCGCCTCATTCCTCCGCCCGGGGGACTGGCACCACGCCGCCGGGCCGCGAGCTCGGAAGGCAAGCCCGCGCCTTTAAACCCGGGGTGCATCGGGGAGTCCCGCCCCGATGGAGCGCCCCGCCCCGATGGAGCGCACCCCAGGGCGTGGCCTCCCCGCCATTGGGTGACCGCGCAGTATTTGGGGAGGGCGCGGGTTTGAGCGCTCTGATTGGGCTTAGGGCCTGCTCGTCGGCCCGCGGCTCGCAGTCAGCGCCGCCCGCAGGCCCGGCGTCCGGTCCCGGGTGCTTCGCGTTCCATTCTCGGGCGGGCCGGGGGCTGGGGCCCGAGCGGGCGCTGCGTCCGCCGTCCGTGCCCTGAAGCCGCGACGCAGGTACGGCCGCCTCGGGCCGCCCGGCCCCGGGCGTGGAGCGCGCCGCGGGCGCAGGTCGGGGGCGTGGCCTCTGCGGGGCCCCGGGTCGCGGCGGCGGAGGGGGCGGCGGCCTTGGGTCGCGGGCCGGGGTGCGAATCCCCTCGCGCACGGCGCTGAGCCCGAGAGCCCGGGCGCCCGCCGCGGTGAACCCTGCCCGGACGGGCCCTCCGGAGCTGCTGCGGCCGCCCGCCAGCCCGGACCCTGGGTGGGCAGAGGACGCGAGGACAGGCGTCGTGCGGTGCTGCCGGGGACCCCGCGGAGTGGGGTTACTTTTTAACCACCCTCTCCCTCTCCCCCTCCCCGGACTCCGAAGGCTGCGAGTTGAGGCCTGCGTGACCAGGGGCGGATTGAGTCCACTTAGACAGGCGAGGGTACTGAGAGCTCTTTACAGTGTGTAAAGGGTACCTGCTTCCGCTGGAGGCGGTGGCAGTTGCTGGGCCGTGGTGGGCACCCCGCCAGCCTTTGACAACCCAGGCCCAGTGCCTATTTTATAGTCTGGGCGTAAAAGGGGGCTGGTGCTGGGGCTCAGTCCCCAAATGGTTCAGGCTTCAGCTGCTCCAGGCCTCTCCTCTCCTGGCAACAGCCCTGGGCACCCACAGCCAAGCAGGAAGGGCAGAAGTCCTTGGTGCCCTCAGAGCTGGCTCTGAGCTCAGGGTCATCTGCTTTGGTGTCAGCGAGACAGTTCTGCCTGATGTCTGACTGGTCCCCTGAGCTTGCTCCTTGGTCACACACACCCTCAGCTCTCAGCGCCTAAGGGCAGGAGTCCCCCTGGAAGAACCTGAGGCTGAGGCTTCGTGGATGGAGCCCTGGGAGAGGTCTCTGCCTCTACTACCCAAGTGCCCAGTGCCACCCAGCCCCACCGTTCTGGGCTCCTCACTTCTAACCCTTCCTCCCTCATTGTGCTCACAGCGGGGCCTTTGGCCGTGACTAGCACGTACCCATTGACAGGCAACTCCTGCCCGGGCAGCCTGGGCCATCTCACTAGTCCTGTCCTTGATAGTTCTGCCTCTGGGGCTACCCTGTCGAGATATGGAGGTAGCTGCGGCCTCACTGAGATACTCCAAAGGTCTGGGAGGCCCTCCAGGGCAGGCTGTCTAGAGCCCCAAGTTGTAGTTTTCACTGGGCCTTGTTTCCTCCTCCTGTGCCTGGCCCGGGTTAAGAACCAGGATGAGGCAGCCTCTAGGACCTGACCATAGGGCCAGGAGACTAATGGGACTCTGGGGGGTTGTGAGAGCCAGGAGACTGCTGCCGTGGGTCCAAGTACCTACTACTCACTGTTTGGTTCAGCAGCCCGTTTCTCTGTAAAATTGGGGTGATGATAAGACTGTCCTCATGGGTCTTTGGTAATGTCAGGAATCCTGGAGGGTAGGGTCAGGGAGATGGGCCCCCTTTCGGACTTGCCTTAGGGCCTTTCTGTGTGAGCCCCTCTGTCCGGGGGTGGGAAGGTTGTTTGCAGGTTTGGGGCAGGAGGCTCAAGCACTTCCCCTTCTCCTCACAAGAAACTGTGTGAGGGGCTGCTTTCTCCTGAAACTCTCAGGAACCCCCTTGTGGGCTTGAGTCAGCGACCCCAGCGTGATGGCAACCAGAGTGCCTACCCACACCTGCCCCGTTGTCTGCCTGGCTGCCACCATACGCAGTGGTCCCTGCATCCCGGCTCTCTTTTAGGCAGACAGACATGGCAGAGTTCTCCCAGAAACCGGGGAAGCGGCATGATGACGACGTGTGGGGCAGTGCTGTGAACTTCCTCCTGGCCAATGCCCGCCTGGTGCTGGGTGTGGGCGGGGCTGCCGTGCTGGGTATTGCCACCCTGGCTGTGAAGCGGGTAAGGCCATGCTGGACCAGTTACACCTGGGGCTCTCAAATAGGAGCACAGGGCTGGGGCCTGCAGTGGGGCCCTGGGAGGTGGGGTAGGGACTGCCCAAGGCTGGCACCTGCTGCTGTACCCAGGAAGCTTGTTTGCTTCACCCTGGGGCTTCGCTGTGCTGCCCAGGCTTCAGATGTTCTGATCTGTGCCACTCTGCCTGCAGCTCATTGACAGGGCTGCCAGCTCTCAGGATGAGAATGACACCAAGGCGGAGTCCACGTGCCTGGAGGACAGCTGGAAGGAACTGAGCCTGCTCAAGGCCACACCACGCCTACAGTCCCACTCCTCACCTGCTGCCCTCAGCCAGCCTGTGCTGCTCCCAGGCCCCTCACTCTTTGCCCCAGGTGAATGGCACCCCTTCTGCTCTAACCTGGGTGGGTCCCCCTTTGGTGGTCACATTCAGGAGATGCAGCCCAGGCTCTGCCACTGACTGACTCTGCGACCTGTGCAAGTCCCTCCTCCTCCAGGGCTGTGGGCTCCCTGCATGTTTAATGGTGGTGTGTTTTTCTGCTCTCCTGCTAACCACTGGGACGTGTGGACTTTGTGGGTGATATCGGAGTAGGGCAGTACCCTTAGGACAGTGGGGGGCCTCAGATGGGAAACTGAGGTCCAGGACATGACTCCCCACTCTGCATGAAGCTGTTTTGGCCCCAGAGAGTTGGGGATCTGGGGCAATGAGAATTTGTCATCAAAGTGCTCTTTATACATGAGGACTTGAGCTCTTTCTCAGCTGGTCATTCTGCAGGTGAGGAAAAGGAGGCCCTGGGCCGGCACACACCTAGTAACCTGGTAGAGTTCTCTTGGCTCGTCACAGGGCCTCCTGACATGTTCCCTGGCCCTTTCACTCTGCAGAGGGGCCTGCAGATGCTGACCCTCAGCCGTCTCCTCAGCTTACCTCCCCAGGACCATTGTGCCTGACTTTCCAGGAGAAGCTGTTGGCGTTCGAGCGAGACCACGTGAGCATCCCAGTGTCTCATGTGGCTCTGGCCAAACAGTTGGCTGGAGACATTGCCCTGGAGCTGCAGGCCTACTTGCGGACCAAGTTCCCGGAACTGCCCTTTGGGGCGCTTGTGCCCGGGGGGCCACTTTATGATGGCCTGCAGGCAGGGGCTGCTGACCACGTGCGTCTCCTGTTACCCCTGGTGCTGGAGCCAGGCCTGTGGAGCCTGGTGCCTGGCACGGACACTGTGGCCAGGGACCCTCGCTGCTGGGCTGTGCGCAGGACTCAGCTTGAATTCTGTTCCCGTGGAAGCAGCCCCTGGGACCGCTTCCTGGTGGGTGGCTATCTCTCTTCCCGTGTCCTGCTGGAACTGTTTCGCAAGGCACTGGCCACCTCTGTCAACTGGCCAGCTATCGGCAGCCTTCTCGGGTGCTTAATCCGGCCCAGCGTGGCCTCGGAGGAGCTGCTGCTTGAGGTGCAGCATGAGTGTCTGGACCTCACTGTTGCTGTGCTCCTGGCCATCACTGGCACTGACACTGAAGACCTTCTCCTTCTGGCCTGGCCCCTGGAGGGGCTGGCTGGGAACTTCTGGCTGCAGGATTTGTATCCAGCAGAGGCCGCCAGGCTGCGAGCTCTGGATGACCGTGATGTTGGGACCCGCCGGCGGCTGCTGTTGCTACTGAGTAGTGTCTGCCGAGTCCATCCAGCCCTGAGGCAGCTGAGCCGGGGCCACCTGACCCAGGTGGTTCTACGTCTGGGGGAGGAGGAGGTGGACTGGGCTGAGGAGTCCTTGGAGAAACGCTTCCTGCAGGCTGTGGAGCTGCTCGTGGGCAGCCTGGAGCGGGCCAGCCTACCCTGCCATTTCAACCCCGATGTGAACCTCTTTGACAGCCTGCGCAAGGAGGAGATTGATGACATTGGCTATGCGCTGTACCTCGGCCTGCAGGCCCCTGAGGGGCTGCTGTAGATGGTGGGACGGGGCAGGCAGCATGTGTTCCAGTGCTGGTGAGCTGCATATGCCTCCCTTCCAGGGATTTGGAGAGGACGCTTTCTCTTGCTTTTAGCCAGGATAAAAGGGTGCATTACCTAAGCCCACGGGGTTAGCATATGCATAGGCAAGTCGCTGGACCCTCTGAGCCCAGAGAGCTTGGATTGCTGTCACCTGAGCAGGGCTGCAGTGCCTGTCAAGCAGCCTGGAATGGCAGCCACTCACACATACTCCCTAAGTCCTCTGGGCAGACCCTAGGACCTTGGGCTTGTTCCATCACCACCAGCAGTGAATCCACTGACAGAAAATGGCTTCTGCATTCCTGGGCGGGATAAGGCCAGCACTACGCCAGCTGTTTTTCTGTTGAGGGTGAGTTGGTGTTTTCCTCAGGTCCCAGCTCCCGGCATCTCTAGGCTTCTGGTATTTAACAGGATGGTAAATACCATGTGTTTGCTCATCCCCCCTGGGCCAGTGTCACCTGGTACCTGCTGAATGCAGCTTTTTGGCTGACTTGAAAGCTGGTGTTTTCCGATGTCATCGGTGATCGAGCTTGCTTGTTGAGCTCTCCCCTCCAGCCTGGAATGGGGGCTTAGCCTGGTGTGTTGCACACCTCACATCTCTGGGGAAGGGCCTTTTCCCTCCATCAGGAGTTTTCTCTTTGGGCAATGGAGAGCCCCTTCCCCACTGGGGAAGCCGAGGCTCTGTGCTGCCTGCCTTGCCCAGAGCCAAGGGTGCCCCGCTAGGTGGTACTGGGCCCTACTAGAGAGCACAGGCCCTACTAGAGTGCAGGTTGGCTTCCGCAGTGCCCACATGACAGCTCTCAGCTGACTCAAGCCTGGCAGGGATGGGGGACAGGAAAGGGAGGGCCCACCTCCCCTCCAGGGGGTCCTCCTATCTTGGGTATCCTTCCTGCTGAAGCAGAGCTATGCCTCAGAGAATGTGAATGAGAATAAAAGAAAAAACAAGCATTTGTGTGATTCACGCTGGGCTCTCACAGCGGCTGATTGGAGTTCTGGAAGCTTGGCCCAAGGGGCCTGGAATCGAGGAGGTGGTGCGATTTAACTGGAAAGGGTTATATGGAGGGAGAGTGTTACAGGATTGCTGGCGTGATGTCTTGCTTTTGTAATGGGACCAACTAGGGTTTTGTTTCTTCCCAAAGCCTGAATTTTTGAGTTCATGGCCCCTGTGCTTTATAGGATGGCTGGAGCTACCCCAAAGCCCTTCAGCCAGTAGTGTCAGAGATATGTGATTTTCCCCACCTCCCTGATACAGACGGGGAAGCAACTGCATGTGTCCCCACAGAAGCCATAGCTGGGGCTTACTTCCTTTGTCACCACTTGACAAACGACACCCTGTGTACTGGAGTGTGGCCACCTCAGCTGTGCCCTTCCCATCCTGCTGCTCCCCATCCCACTGTACTTCCTAAGCTCGTCCTCCTGACAGATGAGATGCTTGTGCACTGCACTGCGTGCAGGATACCGGGCTGCCTCGGGGCTGAGGG
The DNA here is from genome assembly GCF_054644295.1 of Miniopterus natalensis. Lineage (NCBI taxonomy): Eukaryota > Metazoa > Chordata > Mammalia > Chiroptera > Miniopteridae > Miniopterus > Miniopterus natalensis. The sequence continues at coordinate 1,872,404 of NC_142097.1, forward strand.
CTGCGTCTCTGCGGTAGAGACAGCTGGATGGCTGCACTCAGAGGCTACGGCGAGGGTCAGAGGGCTTAGCTGAGGGCCATCAGATAACTTGTCTCAGGAGCTGGCGCAGACAGCCTTAAGCAGCTGTAATAGCAGCTGAGGGTTGGCAAGGGAATGGGCTAGAGGCAAAGCTGTGCCTTGGTATTCTCATCTACAAAGTGGGGATTTATTGTGCCTATTTCCTAGGGTGGTTGTAAGGAGTAACTGCTGGTGGGAGCGTTAGCCCAGAGCCTGGCAGGGTGAAGTGCCCCCCACCACTGCTGGGCCTTGGTGCTTCCTCACAGACCAACAGCAGAGCCCCAGCACAAGGAGCCCTCTGCTGCCAGGCTGCATCTGACCACGGCTGTACTCCTGAGGACAACTGGTGGCCTGCTGATGGCTGGCCTGGGTGTGGCTGGGGCGGCAGTCTAGGAAGTGAGCTTGGTCCAGAGCCCCCCTTAGATGACCAAACCCCACATATAGTCCCCTCTGGGGAGGCCTCATGCTTTAGGTAGCTCTGAATTTCCCCTCACACACCACAATTTCAGTAAGAAAAACATTGGGATGAATTAAAAGGGAGAGAAAAAAGGTGTTCAGTTATATCACCAATGCATAGCTAACATCTGGGCTTCAGTTTTTAGCTGAGAACTGGAAACAAATCACCATTTTGCCAGGAGCCTTTGCAGGAGCTTGTCTGGCTGGCTCTGTCCTGGTCTATGTCAGCTGCAGGGGTGGCTGCTGCTGTTTTGCTGACTCCCCTTTGACACAAGAAGGGTTCCAACCCTGAGCAGGTGCAGTCTCGGCCCAAGGTCTGAACATCTTAACACTCAGACCCTTCAGGTGTGGCAGAAAACCTGGAGCCCAAGTCCTGTCCTTGGTTTAACGTTACTCAGTGACCCAAGGCCCACAATTGTGACGACTGGTGCGGCAGTGATGCCACCTGCGCAGAACGAAAGGAATGCGAGAGCAGGTAAACAAAATAATACCACGAAAATGGGAAACAGGAACTTACAAATTTAAGATGTCACCCACTTAAGAATACATCTTGATACATAAAACATCCTTTTTGTAAATTCACTCATGTCTCCTCAGAAATCCTTAGCTGCGAAGAAAAAACCCTTAGCTGCACAATATTCTATCAGTTGGAGGCACCAGTCATCCTAGAGCCAATCTGTCCAGGTGTTTCAGTCCAGCCCTGAAGAAAGTCTTTGTGCACACAACTTTCTCATGAGATTCCTGGGGATGGAGAGCGTTCAAATTTGTTCAGGTTCTGAAGGATCTTGCCAAATTGCATTCTGAAAGGACTTCAGCCAGGAGGCCAGAAAACCAGCCCCAAAGCCCTGAGCTGTGACTTGCCAGAGTGGAGCAGAAAAGGAAAGGGCTGTGTCTGGTAGAGAAGCTGCAGCCACCTCCACCCCTGGCACCAGCCTCACCGGCACGTCTAGGCTCTCCTGGCCTTCCGAGAGGCCTTACCTCACGTGGAAGATGGGAGTGCAGTTCCTGCTCCACTGGCAATGCCTGTCTGCGGCTCCCATCTTCCTGGTGTGCTCTGAGGAAAATCCAATTCAGTGTCAGCTCAGGAACCACCTGCTTCAAAGACCTTAACGGGCCAGAATCTGCCTCCAGAACAGCTGCCTCTGATCTACCATACAAGCCACACAAGCTCTTCCTGACTTTTGGTTCCAAATGGACCTTTCCCCTTAAGACCCCAGGACTTAGCTGGCCAGGAGGCCAGGCTTGGAGCCCCAGGAAACAGGCACAGAGCCTGCAGGGGCTCTAGAGCAGGTACTACCTCCTCCAGGTATGGGAAGGGCACTGGGCCCAGGGTCAGGGGATCAGGGTCAGGCACAGCTCACCCCAAAGCCCATAATCCAGGGCTACTGCTCCATTTTTGCCCTGTTCTCTCTAAAACAAGGGGCCTCCAACCTGGTACATGACACATTTGCATTTTTCAAAAGTACGTATTTCTTTTCCAATCAGAAAATTAGGCTTTTAAAAAACCCCAGTAACGTCATATTTTGGTTGCACGTAATTCAATGAAGAAGCTAAGGGTGCAGTGGAAGAAACCCAGAGTGTATTCTGAAGGCCAACACAAATGACACCGGGGAATGTTTTGGGTCATCTTTGCATACTCTCAATTTCCTGAGATAGCAGTTTAATTGGCTGGGCCTCACGCAGCAATGCCAGACTCTCAGGCTCTTTCGTTTGTGTTTTCACACCAAACTTTCCAGGGTGCCCCCAGCACCACCTCCCAGTGTGAACATGGGTGGTCTAAGGCAGGGATGGAGCACACACATCTGTCCCTAGCAGGGATGGCCAATGGGAGAGTGGCACCACCCTGGCATGCTGGTTGACCCATGCCCTTTGTATTTCTAGTCAGAGATCCTTGGTTCTGAACAGCTGAAGTTCTGAGCTGCAACAAGCCCTGGAAGGAAAGGCAGCTGTGAATTCACCCTAAAGGGTAACAGATCTCCCAGTGTCCCAGGACTGTTGCCTGATGTGAGCGCAGTGCTGCGGGAACACTGGGCCTGGTGCGCAGAGAATGGCCAGCTGCCAGAGGGAACAGGGCTTATTTTTTTTTACCTTCCAGCTGCTCCAAGAGCAGTGAGCGTCAGACAGACTCCCTCAACTAGCAGCTGCTGTGTGGGGAGCCACTCCTGCTGCTTTTCACACTAGGGCAGGAAGAGGTGCCATGGGGAAGTTCAGGAGGCATTCACCAGAGCTCTTTGAGGGGCAGCACAGGTGGTTCTTTCGTTGGCATGGAGAACACAGTAGACTCCCCCAGAGCTCTCTGAGGTGTTGATGTGGAAGCAAAGGCTGTCAGTTCCCACTTAGCTGTTGTGCGGAGGAATTTACTCACCAGAGCTGTGTCCCTCCCAGGGAGCTGGAGGCTGAGAAACATGGTGCGTCAGTTATATGGCCTAGTTCCTAGTTGTGACTTGTGACTGGAGCTTAGTAAGTGGTGGTCGTCTTATCCTGTCCTGCCTGTGCAAGCTGTAGATGGGGTTCCAACCTTTCGCCATGGTCGGAAGATGGGTCAGTTTCTCAGTGCACTGAATGGCTAGCCTGAGCGAGCCAGAGAGACATGGGAAACTCCCTAACAGGCTCTTGCATGTGAAGTTCTCACTGCAGTAGGGCCTGTAACCCTCCAGCAAAGTGCCTCCAGTTGACTAACACATGTGTTACAGACGAGGCTGCTCAGGCTTAACGGTGAAGGCACACCAGTGAGGTCAGTGGGGTGCCAGGACCTGAGCTGGGCTTGTCCTTGGCACAGTCCAATCCAGCAGTTCTTGGTATTGGCACATATGGGAGTTAACTGCAGAAAGAGTAAACCCCACAAATGCATCTAGTACCCAGAACCTATGAAGACTCCAACAACTCTACAAAAAGACAACCGAGTTGAAAAATGGACAAAGATTTGACTAGATAATTGTCTAAAGATATACAAATGGCCAACAAGCACATGAAAAGATATTCAACATCAGTGGTCATTTGGAAAATGCAAGTCAAAACCACAATGAGATATCACTTCACACACATTAGGGTGGCTGTAATTTAAAAAAAGGTAAGTATTGGTAAGAATGTGGAGAAACAGAACCCTCGCGCATTGTTGATAGGAACGTAAAATGGTGTAGCTTTGGAAAACCATTTGGTGATTAAACAGAATTACCACGTGACCCAGCAACTCTACTCCTAAGCATTGAGAACAGGTGCTCAAATACGCATACTTGAATCTTTTAGCAGCACTATTCACAACAGCCAAAGGTAAGTAACAACCCAAATGTCCATCAACTGAAGTCCATCCACACAGTGGAATATGTCATAAGGACCGACATGCTTCCACATGGATGAACCTTGCAAAACATGTTAAGTGAAAGATGCCAGACACAGGTCACATTCTGTATGATTCCATTTATATGAAATTTTCAGAATAGGTAAAACCAGAGACAATATGGACGGGTGGTTTCCAAGGCTGGGGGAGCTCAAAACCCCACAAATGCAGGACCATGACCCATCCCACTGACCAGGTTCCAGAAGCAATGCCAGGCATCTACCTGCACTCTTACCCTGCCATCCAGCCAGGGCAGAGCTAGTTGTCTGAACGGTATGGGGCCAGGAGTCCCAAGACCTAAGGAAAATTCATTTGTTCACCAGCTAGCGCTGTGACTCCGGGCAACTCACACCCACTTCTGTTTACCTTCTAAACCTCACAACAAAACCAAAATGGTTACATACCATTCCTAAGGTTTTTATAAAGGCAGTAAGGAATGTGGCAGCCTTGGGAGGTGTGGAAGACAAAGTATTCTGAATTGTGCAGTGGCTATCTTCTCTGCAGGACAGGCTATTTGTGGGGCTGCGAGAAGCTGAGCTTACTGCTTGCCATGTGGACAGCGAAAAGGGCAGGGGCTAGGAAGGGGAGACCATGAGGGCCAGAGGCTGGCAAGAGGTCACTTGGGCACTGGCTGGTGTCTATACCCACTGCTCCTGCCACCATTTGCCAGACACTGCACCTTACCCACCAGAAAAAAGGGGGAAAATTCTTTATTAAGGCACATGAGCAGGGTGTGTCCTGGCCACGGCAGTTTCTGGGCAAGAGGATAAATCTTCTGTTGACACAATTTTAGAGCAAGAGCCACTCCTCTGCATTATGCCTCCCTTCTCAGGATGCCTGTGGAGAGAAGCCCCTTCCTGGCTGCCCAGAGCCTGCACTGGGAGCAGTGGCCTCTCAAGTAGGCGAAGGGAGCCCTGGAAGGCTCCAGCTGCGGAACACACCAACTCCAATGCTCAAGGTTCTAGCCACCAGCTTCTCCACAGCACGAATAGACAATCCCTGCGGGATCACAGGGAGCACCTTCTGTGACTTCTTGGCAGTGGCCATGGTCATTCCTGAGCCCCAGGGAGAGGGCTTCTGTCCAATGAGGTGGCCTTGAGAACAGTCTGAATCTTGACTCCTTAACACAAGCAGGCCAGACTCCAAAAGCAGCCACTTAACACCTTCAGGGCAGGGCAGAGCTACTTGGTCCTAGGGAAAACAACTCCTTGAGATAGAGGAGCAGGTATGAGGAAGCAGCCCTTTCTACCCCTCCCTGCCCTCATCTGCTCTGAGGACAGAAGGGGCGGGTGTGTCCAGGCTGGTGGCAAAGGCTGCATTTCCGCAGTTTCTTGGCCGTGGACCCTGGGTCTGAAGAACTGGCCCGCGCTCTCTTGCTTCTGGACTCCGGTGCGTGGGTTTCTCCTCTGCCTCCTGGCCAGGGTGCAGCTCCGGAAGTCCCTGTGGGATGTCAGGGGGAAGTCTGAGTTTAGAAAGACACACGGACATGGAAGGAAACACAGGTTCGTGTTGGGTGGGGTACCCTCCAAACCTTTATGTAGTCACAGCCCCCCCAAAGGGCAGGCTCCCTCACTCTGCATGAGCACACTGCCACTACCTGAGCCCTGAGCTCCTGAAGGCTGCAGCCCACTCACTGTCCTGGTAGAGAGCTGTCACTCTGTCTACGCCTTTTTACAGAAGCGGAAACCAAGGAAGCAGCTGCCTGAGGTCGTGTGGTGAGGCAACAAAGACTGGAGGGCCTGTGACCAACAGCCTGTTCCCCACCTTCTATGCAAAGAAACCTGGGTTCTGGATCCTTCCAGTCCTTCAACAGACCTCTGAGCATTGACTGCCTGATTATCCAGGATAACAGACCTCCTTTCAGTGGGGAGAGTGGCCCCTGCATGTCTGAACCACCTCCCATATTTTAAATGTGAGTTTGTCACAGTGGTGGCTGTCTCCAGGCTGCTCTGGCACTGGCAGCCAGCCCTACATTTTCAGAGCCTTCTGGGTCCTTCCTGTATGTGCAGAGCTGGCAACACGTGTTAGAACCACAGTCCGAGACTAACACATTTATAAAACAGGAACTCGGATATAGACAGGTGCTCACCTTATTGAGGAAACTGAGGCTGAGGCCAAGTCATGTGTTCTAGGTCAGACAGCCAGGCTTTGGAACCAGGTGTGTCACAAAGCTCTTACTAGGCCTTTTGGTCATTCTGATATTTAATGAAGCTTCCATTGTGTACTCGAGCGGGCAGGGGCCATTTCTAAATGTCTTCAGATACACTAACTTGATCCAGTGTCCAGGTGCCAGTTCTCACATCACCATTTTTGGGGTGCCAGACCCAAGCCATGTATGTAACCTTGGGTAGGTTCCTAGGCATCGTTAGGACGTTTCTTCAACTGAATACATGAGGCTGATGAGAATGACTTTGCAGGGTTTACAAAGGCTACAGGAGCACAGGGCTGTTGGATTAGGCCGACCTACTTTCAAATCTTGTGCTGTGCTGCTGTGTGACCCTGAGCAAAGTCACTTCCTCATTTGTAAAATTGGAATCCCAAGCTTACCTGGTGCAGGGTGAAGATGCTTCCCGCTGGGCATACAGCAAGCTATTAGACTTATGGTAGCCACCCCTTGGCTTGGAACAAAGATGGAGGAGCCAGAGGACCCCTCACCCTCATGCTCCCATCACGGCCTCCCCTGCCCTCTCCGCTGCCTCTAGTCTGAGGCAGGGATCCACAGGCCCGGCCCCGCCGCGCCCGCCCCGCCGGCCCGGAGCTGCTCTGGCGGTGCCGCTGCGGGAAGGGCCCTGCTCCTCACCTGGGGCGAGGTTCTCATCCGCCCACTGGAAGAAGCCGCACTGCTGCTCCCTCGGCTTGGCACATGTGTGGAACTGCCGGCCCTTGTTGGGCCCGTCCTTCTGCACAGTCCGTGTGACAGCAGCCTGACTACACAGGCAGGATGTGCCACCACCAGTGTCATCACCAGGCCTACCAAACCCACCCCGGGGGTTCCTGGAGTCTGGGGGGCGTCCCAGTGAGCCGCCTGCAGAGGAAGGAGTCCCTCCTGCTTCTGGATGGCCGCTGTCAGCCCACAGAAAGAAGCTGCAGCTGCCAGCTTGGCACTTATAGAACTGCCGTCCCTGGTTGGGACCCTCCTTCCGGACAGTGAGCAGTACGGCCTCCTGGCCACAGTTGCAGATCACGGAGTTGCTTTCACCAGCAGCAGCGGGTGGTGGTAGATTCCGGGATAGAGCCTTTGAAGGCCTGGTCTCCCTGGTGTCTGGAGGCTGGGGGTGGCTGTGCTGGTTGCTGTCCATTCTGTTCAGGTACTGGCTAGCCTTTAGGTAGCCAGAGGGCTGGCTGGTTGGTGGGCAAGCTCTTGCGGGGCCCTGTGAAAACCTTAGGTTCAAGATCTCTCTCAGGTTCTCATCACATCCGCCTATGCAGCCAACAAATTCCAGAGGCATGGTCGGGGGAAGGCTACCACGTTTAAACTTTAACTTCAACCTAATGGGGCCAAGGAAGTTAAGAAAAAACATTTACTACCAGGTGCAAGAGTCTTCTCCTTGGTCCCACGAGGGCTGCACATGCCTGAGGTCACCCCTTGGCATCCCCATGTCCCAGGAGATAGGTGAAATCTAAGACACCAGTGGGTCACCACAATACAGGCCTCAGCAAGGTTCATTCCCTGTACCAGCAGCTCTCAGAGTGCTTCAGTGGCCTCTGGAGGGTCCTGGGCCCTTTCAAGGGGAGGTCAAAAATACTCTGTAACAATCTAAGAAGCAAAGCCTGTGGTGCTCCTCTTCCAAGTATGTGCAGTAGAGTTTTCCAGAGGCCACAACACACACAGAAACTCAGCACACTGACTGTGGAAGCAGATATGAGAGTCCAACTGCCTCCTATTAAGCCAGATATTAGACTTGCAGAAATGAAAAACATGCATTCTTATTCTTTCTTGCTTTGGAAAATAGGCATTTTAGCTTAAAAACATGTTATTTATGTTAGTGTGCAATGCATGTTCATAAACAATTAATAAGCTAAATTTAATTTAGAACATGGTAAATACTGATAAACATACCCAAAACAGAAGCTCTTGGATTCCTCAATAATTTTTACAAGTATAAGGGGTCCTGTGACTGAAAGGTTTGAGGACCAGTTCCACATGAGAACTCTGGGCTTTTGGGAAGTATGGAAATGATACTCAATACACGTATATTCTGGCTACCTAGCAGAAGAGGACAGGGTAAGGGGGCCTTCGTAGTTCTTCCTCTTGAGACGGCCCAGGAACCTGCCCCCAAGGCTGGCTTCCATACCTACAAAGGCATCAATGGGACCTAAACCAATTTAGGCCTGCTGAGCACAGGGAATACCTTCCTGCAGTGCGGAGGAATTAAAGCCCTGAATATTCCCCACCTGTGCTCTGACAACTGACTCAGGCACCCAGCTCACCTGTAAACAGGGTGTGGCTGACACACTGGACACACACTCCCATCCCTGCTGGCCTCCAGCACGAAGTCGGGGAACCACACAACTGATCGACATTCCGGGAAACCCATGCAGCTGAGGTAGAACCTGGGTGGTGTCGGGACCAGGGTCAGGCAGGCCACGGGAAATAGGGGAAACAAAAGAGTCCTAGGTGGTCACCCACCTGGCAAGAAAATCCACCCCCCATCCCTCCACTGTCCAATACAGGGAGTTTATTCAAAGTCCAGTACAGATTGGCCAAACTGCCTTCTACAATGTGAACAGAAAGGCTGTGGGAAAGAGAGTTGCTATAAATAGCTTTAAGCCCTGGCTGGTGTGGCTCGGTTGGCTGCGTATTGTACTGTGTACCAAAAGCTCACTAGTTCCATTCCTGGACTGCAGGATCAAGCCCTAGTAGGGAGTGTGCAGGAGGCAGCTGATCGATGTTTCTCTCTCACATCCATGCTGTTTCTCTCTCCCTCTCCCTTCCTCTCTAAAATTGGTAACCAAAAAACCAAACATACACGTACACATATATTTATTTTGTGTATGTAATCCTCACCCGAGGATATTTTTCCATTGATTTCTAGAATGGAAGGGAGAAAGGGAGGAGGGCGGGAGGGGAGAGAGAGAGAACCACTGACGTGAGAGATACATCAACCGGCTGCCTCCTGTATGAGCCCTTACTGGGACCAGAGATCGAACCCGCAATGGAGGCACATGCCCTTGACTGGAAATAGAACCCGAGATCCTCTGGTTACAGGTCTGATCCCCGGCCCTAATTCATCAGTGTTTCTCTCTCCCCCTTCCTCTCTCTCAAAAGCAATGGAAAAAATATCCTTGGGTGAGGACTAACCAAAAAAAAGAAGAAAAGAGAAAGAAAAGGGAAAGCTGCTGCTACAGCTGACCCTGCTTCTACCTAGAAACACCCAGCCCACCTGCCAGAGCTTGGACCATAGCGCCACCAAGTACGAGGGCCCCCTCAAGCTCCATGGGAGGGCTCTCACCTCCCTACCCTCTTCCTCGTGACAGGCATCACCTGAAACTGGGACAAACAGGGCTGGCAGCCTGGAAGCTGCCCAGGATGCTGTGGAGTGAGCTGGGAGTGAAGCCCAGGACCCTATCTGCCTGATGAGACAGATTTTACCTTTAACATCTACACCACATCGTTTTTTGGCCAACATTTCTTGATGCCTTCCAGTCCTAAAACTTTAGGGCTGGACTAGCCAACGTGCACACCATTTACAACGTCGTCTGAGCATGCCTGGGTATGACCAGACCAGGAAAAACAAACAAATTCAAAACCGCAATTATTCAAATAGCAAATCCAAAAACCCAGAAATGGAAATGATCAGAGAAACCCTGGAGTGGTAAATCTCACAAGAGTCTTCAGACCCACATGGGTGACTCAGGACTTGAAGAACCCATAGCTAACATAAAAGCAAGTATTCTTTCCCTTTATGTTCCAATGGTCACTAATCCACTACCCACAGGTGGCAAAGAAAAAGCCATTGCTTGTACTGAGCATGTACTGAGTGCTTACACACGGCCATCAGGCACTGGGCTATGCCTGCAGTGGCTCTGGCTCATAAGTTTGTGTGCAACACATGCCTGCCACGGGCTGCTGGGTCGAACCCACTAATGTCCAGTTTGAGAGCCAGGGAAGCCATCTGCTCACACAGCGGCACATAAGTGGATAGAGGTGAACGATGCTACAGCCAGAGGGGCTGGCAGAATGGAGAAGGGCTGTGAAGACCGGGCTCACATTCTGCCTTCCCTGATCTCCAGGGTGCCTGCTATAGACAAGCCACCTCCGCCCGTTAAGCCTCAGTCACCACTCCTTAGAAAACAAGTAAAACACCTGCCCTGTAGGGTGGTAACGGGGTCAAATAAGGTAACGTCTGTTGAGCACCTTGCAGCATGCCAGCCACAGGGAGGGCACATGATAAACAGCTGCCACCACCATATCCACCACTCCTGCCATGAACTTCCCCTGCCACCCAGGCCAGGCCAAACAACCTGGGCCTCAGGGTAAACTTCCCACTGAATGCACTGGAAATGAAGAGGGATTTAAGATGTCCAGACCCACTTCAGAGCCAAAACTAGAAGAGAAACACATCAACTGTTGAGCGTCTCTAACATATCAGGCTCTGCTAGACCTTTGGCTCATCTCACTGAATCCTTACCCTCCCAACAGCTTTGTGAGGTAGACACCACTGCCCGGAGTTTATGGAAGAGAAAATCAGGGCTCAGAGTAGTTAAGTAACCTGCTTTGGTGCACAAAGATTGCATGTGGTAGAAGTGGGAATTTGAACACAGACGTGCCTGGGTCTGAAGCTCATGCTTCTAAAGCATTCTCCACACACTAGATGAATTAGATGCTATCAACAGGGGACACAGTCCTGCCACCACTCAGTCCACCACCTCCTCCGAGTCCCACAGCACTTCACAGCTCCCCATCAGCTACCTTTCTACCTTCAACACCTAGCAGGGGCTGGCGACAGCAGTTTGCCTTTAAATAATGATACAGCACAGCTGGAGATCTCGGTTCGATTCCTCGTCAGGGCACATGCCCGGGTTTCTGGCTCGATCCCCAGTTGGGGACGTGCAGGAGGCAGCGGATCAATGACTCTCTCATCACTGATGTTTCTATCTCTCTCTTTCTCTCTCCCTTTTCCTTCCTTTCTCTGAAATCAATACAGATATATTTTTTAAAAAATAATGACACAAAGTAAATGATGGGGCCTAGCAGAAGCTGTCCGGCCAAGCCAGCAGGTGCTAGGCGAGCTGAGGTGGGGCACAAGCTGGGCACTGACCCGCCACTTTTCTTGGTCCTGAGGACCATGTCCTTGTTGCACTGCGGGCACTTCCTGATGGGTTCTGGCAGAGCCGGGTAGATGGCTTCTTGCTGGGGCACCTCTGCCCCTTGGCCAAAGTATTGAGACAACGCCTCGTCCAATCTGAAAAAACAGCAAAGTATTTGCAACATTCTTATGTGAACACAACATGTGTGTGACCAGGGGAACCAGCTGGCTGGTCAGCCACAGGCCTGTTGCAAAGAATGGAGGCAGACAGAATTGCACTGGCTATACAGCCCTGGCCCCAGTGACTCCTGACAGCTTCCAGGAGGGATCCAGGTGCAGGGCAGGTATTCCTGTCAGTGGTCTCACACCAAAATAAATCGCACAGGGTCCACGCACACACTCCTGAAGTGCCTGTCTGGGTTTAAGTTAAACTAGCTCATGCATTTTTCAAAGTTGGCACGGGGTAGGAAATATTTCTAACAAAATGCATACATGCTGCTTGCTAAATGACCACCTCCAAATACTCCAGAGAACAAATGGGTCATACACCAGCACGTCAGTTTACTGATATGATTGTGCTGCCTACTAATTCAAGACAGTTAAAATCAAGAGAATGGCATCTAACCAACAGCCCAGAATAACTGGACCAGATCTTTCTATTTATTGCTTCTATATTGACAAAGCTCAAACAGAACTCAGGAGGAAAATCTGAAGGGGACGAGTCAGACAGCAAGGCCACTGGTAATGATGAACCGGCCTGGCAGGGATTTACCAACCTGAAGGGCAGGGTTATGAGAAACACCTGGTTTCTGCTCAATCACCCCAGGAACTCCCACTTCTTAGGGCCACGGCCACAGACCTAAGCCACCATGTGTGCAGAAGGGCAGGACCTGGCACTTACTTCTTAGCTTTAGCCACTGCTTCAGTGAAAACCTTCTTGTATTTCTGGATCTGCTGCCTCAGAACCACAAATTTATCCTTCCTCCCCTCACAGATCAGCTTCAAATCTGCTTCCAGCTCGGCCCGGAGGTCAGGCTTGGACATCTCATAGCCCATGGAGTCATAACCTGTAGGGAATAGTGTTCCATGTGGCCCAGACAACACAACTTAGAATCTTTGGTGACACAGTCTCCCCAGCTACTCACCGCAAGCTCCCTCCTTACCTTCCACAAGTCCCATGCCCAGGTGCCCAGGGAGGAACCGCTTGTCTGGGGTGAGCCCAACGTACATCCGGGCTTTGATTGTCTCAATGTGTTCCGCGTGAGTAGCATCAGTACCTGAAAGCCACTCCTGGTTACTCAAGTTAATCCAGACCTCCTCCCAGGTGTCCCGTGATCCATCCTCTGCTTGGATTTCCTCTTCTCAGTAAGAAACCTCCATTCACAATCTGGCCTATGTCAGAACCACGATGGCCACCTCACCTCTCCCTCACATCCGCTTACTTCACTAAAGCTGTCAACTCCAGCTCTGAAGTTGCGTCTTTAAGTCTTCCTCCTCAGTGCCACGTGTCAGAGCCACAACCAGAGCCTCTATCATCTCAGCTGCATTGTGACATCCTCAGGATCCTGCTTCTGGTCTCTGCCTCGACCCCCCACCCCAATTCTTTACGCCATGGCCAAAGGGATCTTTTATTTATTTAAATTTTATTTATTGATTGAGAGGCAGAGAGAAAGAGAGGAAGGGAGATTGATTGTTTTGTTCCACTGGTTGATGCATTCGTTGGTTGGTGTGTTTTTTTAAAATTTTTCAAAGTATATCTTTATTGATTTCAGAGAGGAAGGGAGAGGGAGAGAGAAAGATAAAAACATCAATGATGAGAGAGTCACTGATCGGCTGTCTGTCTCCTTCACGCCATTGACTGGGGACCGAGCCCGCAACCCGGGCATGTGCCCCAACCGGGAATCGAACCCGGATCGCCTGGATCCTAGGTCGACTATCAACCACTGAGCCACGACCGGCCGGGCTCATTGGTTGATTCTTGTATGTGCTCTGACCAGGGGTCAAAGCTGCAACCTTGGCGTATGCAGCGATGCTCTAACCAACTGAGTTACCTGGCCAGGGCTGAAGGGACCTTTTAAAACACAGCTCTGGCCGGGCCGGCGTGGCTCAGCGGTTGAGCGTCGACCTAGGATCCAGGAGATCAGGGTTCGATTCCCGGTCAGGGCACATGCCCACGTTGTGGGCTGCAGCCGATCAATGACTCTCTCATCACTGATGTTTCTATCTCTCTCTCCCTCTCCCTTCCTTTCTCTGAAATCAATAAAAATATGTTTAAAAAAAAATAAAATAAAACACAGCTCCGCCATCAGAAAAATGCAAACCAAACCCACAAAGAAATATCACTTCATGCCTGCTTGGATGGATGTAATGAAAAGAGCAGACAATAGAGTGCTGGTGAGGATGTGGAGATGCTGGGACCTCACACATTGCTGTGAAAACAGTCTGGGGGGGTCCTCAAAAGATTAAACATAGAGCTACCACCTGACACAGCAACTCTACTCCTAGGTGTGTACTGGAGAGAACCGAAAACATGCCTTCACAAAAGCTGGTACATAAATGTTCACTGCGGCATTATTCCTATCAGCCAAAAATAGAAACTACCCCAATGTCCACCAACTGATAAAACTGATAAACAAAATGCGGAACAGTACTGGGTAATAAAAAGGAACAAAGTGCCGGCACGTGCTACAAAAGGGATGAACCTTAAAAACATGCTAAGTGAAATATGCAAGTTACAAAGGCCACACAGTGTCTGATTCCATTATAGGAAATGTATAAAAAGGCAAATCTATTGTGTCAGGGGTTTCTTTTTGAGATAATGAAAATGTTTGATTTGTAATGACAGCTGCATCATTTTGTGAACATACTAAGCACTGAATTGTACACCTTAAATCAATGAATTATATACTGTATGGGAATTATGTCTCAATAAAGCTATTAACATTTTTTAAAAAGGTAGCTCTACGTTGCTTTCCTTAGAAATCTTAGATGGCGCTCTGATGACCAGCCAACATCTGAACCCCTCAGCTTGGCATGGCTTAAATCATCTTTCTGGTCTCATTTCTATGACCACCCCCAGCCCCCCAGTCCCTGCTTCCCTATTCCTGTGTCCTTCCTGCACTGCTAGGCTTGCTTTCACTCATCAGAAATTCTTACTGTGAGGCTTTAAGGTCCCTGCCTGTTCCCCGTAGAACCCATCATGCTGTATCTAATGTGTTGGGTTTGGTCTGGTTCTCCTGCTAGACAAGCCCTTAAAAGGAAGGACTAGGCCTTTGCCTCTGTGTACCCAGGGCCAAGGCCTCATACACTTTTTTGCTGTTGTTAGTCCTTGCACAAGGATATTTTTTCCATTGCTTTTTGCGGGGGGGAAAGCAGGAAACATCTATGTAAAAGAGACGCATACATTGGTTGCTTTCTGCACACACCTGGGGACCAAACCTGCAACCTGCAACCCAGGTACACGCCCTTGACCAGAATCGAACTAGCAAACTTCTGGTGAGCAGGCCGACACTCTAACCACTGAGTGACACTGGCTAGGGTGGCCTCATACATTTTTTAAAAAATATGTTTTTACTGATTTCGAAGAGAGGAAGGAAGAGGGAGAGAGAGAGAAACATCAATGATGAGAGAGTCATCAATGATCAGTTGCCTCCTGCACATACCCTCCTGGGGATCAAGCCCACAACCCAGGCATGTGCCCTGACCGGGAATTGAACCGAGATTTCCTGGATCCTAGGTCAATGTTCAATGGCTGAGCCACTCCAGCAGGGCACCTCATACATTTTTAATGAATAAATCATGGTGGGTGAACAACTTCTAGTTTTACCTACATGTATAGGCTTTCTGGACAGTCCAGTGATGGCCAGTGGTCTCCAGGTCAGGGTATATCTTCCTAAGTCACAAAACTGTAACATTCACACTGTAGTGAGGAGCTGCACCTGAGGATACAGCCTACTTCCATAACACCCCAGGGAGCCCACCTCCCCTTCCACCCACTTCCCTCTCCATCATGTGCTGGCCCTTCTGGATGAGGCTCAGACACAGTCCTCAGAGTTGTGGTGAGAACTGATGAGGGGCAGCAGGTCAGTCACAAGAGGGCCACCTATAAAGCTTCGGCTGCAGGGCTTGGGGGGAAAAACACTTCTGGCCTAGCTTTTATTTTTAAACCTGATTTCATTTTTTAAATAATTTTTTCTTTTTCAATTACAATTGATGTAAAATATTATATTAGTTTCAGGTGTACAACCAAGTGATTAAACATTCACATAACTTATGAAAATGATCACCCTGATAAATCTAATACCCATCTGACACCATATAAACCTACTTTCTAATTCCTAAGCAATTATGGGAAATGCTTTAACAAATATCTAAGAAAATGGCTAATAGCAAGGTGGCAGCCTGAGACCCACAGGCGCCTGGCTTGCAATGAGTAGGTGCAGGAAGCCCCAGGAGCAAGAGAATGACATCTAGAGGAGACGCTACCCCTCACACCCAAACAAGGGTCCGCACGGCAGTGAAGGCTTGGGCTGCCAGACATCCTGATACTTCAAAAGATGAAGAGAGATTTTTATGTGGAATTTCTCAAGTTTTACATGTTGGTACCTGATTTAAAAAAAACAAACAAACAAATCCTAGTGTGGGCCCCAAGTCCTGAGTGTATGGCAGCCCTGGCTCCCAGCAGAGGACAGTGGAAAATGTCCGTTCTTATGGGCATGCCTTGTTCTACTGCACATCCCAGACACTGTCCACATCAACCAAGGCCAGCCCCTCACCAGTAAACACATGGCAGCTCTCTGAAGGCTGAGGATGGTCAGCATTTTTTAGCAATAAAGTATTTTTAAAGTATATGCATTTTTTAGACATAATGCTATTGTACACTTAATAGACTACAGTTAGTGTAAACCTAACAATTACAGTATAGATAAACCTAACTTTTATATGTGCTGGGAAACCAAACAATCCATGACTACCTCTACTACACTGGTCTGGAACCAGACCCGCAGGAACTCTGGGCATGGAGGGTGTGGGGCAGAGGAAAGAGCACTGACTGGGGAGTTACTTGTTAATAACTTGCATACTCTGTAACCTTAGGTTAAGTTAAGTTCTTAACTTCTCTAAGCCTCACTTCAGCTATCAAGTAGGGTCCAGAATGTAACACTCACACTAGGGTTGTGCTAAGAGCCAGCCGCTAGTTACCATGACGACGAGCCACTGACCAATGCCATGCTTTTCCATGAGCGCAATGAGGTCGGCTTCAGTGAGCAACTGGGGTGGACTGGTCTCCCCGTCCACCATCTCCACGGTGCTGGGCTGAAAGCGGGAGCCTCTCTCATAGACAGGGAGGGTCTACAGAGAGCAGAAGCATCAGTCAAATAATTTTGCCATGGAACTCAGGCAAAGACAACTCCCAGTTCCAAGAACATGCCCTAGTCCATGCCATGGGCCTAGGGTCGGGAACACAATGTTGTCCTGTTGTCCCCGAGGCCCACGGGGGAGATATGGATTTTGACCTGACTGCACTTATGATTTATTACCTTGTCACTCCAGCGATCATATGGGTACACATCCAGATAGTTTCTGGCCAGAATAACGAGACCATGGGCCAAAAAGTGTTCCTGAGAGATGACAATCTCCACGGTAGTCTCCTGCCCCTGAGCATCCTGGGAGCAGCAAGCTAGGAAATGGCGAACGATAAACTCATACACTCGCTGCTCGTCCCCCTACAAAGAAAAGAAAGTCTGAAACTCCTTCCAGAATAATACCGCTCAAGGGTCTCAGTATCATTGGTAGTTTCACCTGGTTCAGGTCATGTTTCAGTTCAAAGTTCTGCACAGAACAGGGCACAGCACTGCTGTACCCCTGCACTAGCACGGAGTGCTGGCAACTGCACTGTGTGCTTATGGGTTTAGGCTGATAAACTTCACAACTCTAAGCAGGCAAAGATAAGCAAGGGAGTCATGTTGCCCTCAAGACTGGGAAGTGATTCTTATGTAAACCCAACCTAAAGGTGAAAGCACAAGAAGTTAACAAGACACCCCTTGTACATAGGAGATACATACTAAGTATACGTCCAGCAGCCTTAGACCAACTTCATGAACACAGGGTTGGAGATTTTCTACCAATTCAGTAATCAAGCATTTGGTGAGACTCAATCTATCAAAAGCCCCTAGATGTTTGTACTCGGGTCATTAATGCTCTAAGAATGTGTTAAAAGAACATATTGAGAGGTCTGTACTAATATTTATGTATACAAATGTTAACTTTAGTATATCATGTACCAAAAAGTTGGAAACAACTTAATCCTTCAAAAACAGATTTGGCAAAATAAATTACAGCACATCTATGTAGTCATTAAATATGCTTTAAAATATTTCAGCATATGGGAAAATATAAGATGGAAAAAAGTAGTTTATGAAATTATTTAAGGCTACAATTTTAATGTAAGAATATTATATACATGTATAGAAAAAAGGTGGTTCTCAGGAGGAGGTAAGATCAGAGGCAACTTTTTTCTTTCTTACAATCCTTTGTATTTTCTAAATTGTCTAAAATGAACATGTATTACTTTTAAAATCAGAAAGAATAATGTGGGGGGGAAGAGGAGAGAAAGGAAGGGAAGAAGAGAGGCAGGCAGGCAGGAAGGACGGACCAGACTTTATTGACCTGCAGATGTCAAGCCTAAGGAGCTTTGGCCTCATGGGGCTTACTCCTTGCTGAGCAAATGCTAAGTGTGACAGTGTTGCTGTGACTGGAGTGCGAGCGGAGGGTGATGTGAAAGCTTGGGGAAGGCCATGAAAACCGATCCAGCCTTTGCAGGACGAATAGGGTTCTTCCAAGTGACAAGGTAACAGGAGGGCCAGGCAGTAGGCCCTGTGTGGGTGCGGGGCTGCGCAGGGATCCGTCTGGGGGTGCAGCAATCAGTGAAGCAGCAGAGGAAGCAGATGGGGTGGGGAAGCGGGTGGGGCTGGGTAGAGAGGAGAACCCACCATGGGGGTCTTTCACAGAAGCCAAGCAGAAGATTATAAAAAAGAAGAATTTTTACATTGACATCTCTTTTCTGAAATGGAAGAGATATTTCAAAATCACTTAGTTCCTACAGTAAGAGCTCACAGAGTAAATTCAAACCCTACTACTGACCATTCACCTCCCTCTGGGTTCCAGTAGGTGGCAGAGCCAGGGAAACCAACCTGCAAGCTGCTGGTGTACTTGGTGGGGTGGATGGGAGGGTGAGCTTGGTCAGACTTGTTCCCATTGCGTGGGGTGGGGCCACCCCGCTCTAGAATGCTCTGGGCAAAGGTCCCCCAGCGTGGATCCGGGGTCTGCTGCTCCACCAGTGCTGTCAGGTTTAAGTCTCTGGGGAAAATGTTTGTTTCAGTTCTGGGATAGCTGATGTACCTAAAATGAAGGCAAACAAACAGAAGAAACTGGTCTATAAACAACTGAATTAGATTGAAAATACCTGGTGACACCTGTAATAATCCATTCCACCCAGCCAACTCAAATGAAGGCCACCTTGGTGACCTATACGGATAAAAGTCCTGAGATGTGCCTCCCCAAAGGGGTGAGAAGCAGCAGGCTCTCCTGCCAGGACATGCAAAGAAGCCCAAGAGTAAATGAAGAGTACACAGCACAGGGCACATTTAGCGCTCAGCTCTGCCAGCAGCTGGGTCAGGAGGCACGTCCATGTGGGGAGCCGGCGGGACTCCCCCCGGGGAGGACCCGCCGGGCGAGGTGCTGCCCAGGGAAAAAGAAATAAACTCGGGGCTCAGTCACGTACTGAAGCCCTCCCGATCCCATCCTGTCTCTTGTCTTTCTTTTCCAATCCTCACCCCCTCAATCAGGTTACTGCTCAACTGCCGGCAGGCTCCGGCACGTCCATGGCCTGCTCTGGTGTCAGTCTGACAAAGCAAGCCCACGATGTGCCCTGACAGCTGCAGCCCTGTGTGCTTCTAGCACTTTTCTTCAAGTACAGAAACAACAGTGCTGCCCAGTAAACTATGTGCAATTAAAACTTTCCTGTTAGCCACTTAAACATTACTGAGATTGCTTGTGCTCTTTTTTCATACAAGTCTTCAAAATCCAGTATATATTTCAACTTAAGCACATCCTAATTCAGACAACCAATACCGTGTGGCTGCCACAGTGGTCTGTGTGGATCCCACTGTCACTGGATGGCACTAGGGTGCCCACGACCCTTGAGGCAGGATGACGCACAACAGGCAAACAACTCCTAGGGGTACAGTGCTGCCTGCCACCTGCCAGGGCCCCAGGGGTAGCTACTGAGGGATCAAGACTGGGATTGGAATTTACTCTATGGGCTCTTTTTTGGGAAAGATTTTTAAATGACTTTTCCATATCAGAAAAGAGAAGTCAGGGTCAAAATTCTTCTACTTCAGAGCTTAAGTGACGCCTAGGCACTCTGTGATTCCCCATAAGCTCTATTTCTAAAATATTTCATGTTGATAAAGATGCATCAAATCCCTTTCCCAAACGTGAAATATTTACCCTTGAGTGTAGAGCTTTTCGGCAATCCTCATGGTTTCTTTAGCATTTATTCTCAACTTTCGAGAAGCCAGCTTCTCAAGCTCCTGTTAAATGTGTCAAGAGGCATGTTACGGTATAGTGTAAGTCAGAGAGCATGACACAACCACACAACTCATCTTCAGAACTGTCTGGCCCCAGCTGCTCCAGCTGCTGTCACAGAGGGAGCAGGACTGAGCAAGAATCTGAAAAATTTCAGGCTGCCAGGCAGAGCCAGAATCTGCTTCAGTGAGGTGCAGAAGCAAGAATCACTTGGGAAGCAAGCAGATTCCTGAGCCCTGAGCTGTAGGGATTCTGACAAGAGGGCAGGGAAAGAGGCCAGAAATCTGTTTTAAAAAAAAATCCTCACCCGAGAATATGGTTTTATTGATTTAGAAAGAGGGCAAGGAAGAGAAAGAGAGAAACATCGGTCAGTTGCTTCCCATGTGAACCATGACCTGGGATGGAACCTGCAACCTACATAGTGCCCTGACTGGAAACAGAACCCACGACCTTTTGGTGTACGGGACGACATTCCAACCAACTGAGCCACCTGGCCAGGGCAGGAACTCTGCATTTTTTAACAAGTATCTAATACAGAGTCTAAGACAGGCAGTCTGAGAACCACACTTTGGGAATTCCATTTGAGTCCCAGTCAATTCCTCTGAGTGATCAATGCTGTTCTTCTAGGCCTCTTGGGAGATAATCGGCTGTCCTTTCCCCTTGGTGACATTCCACAATGCTTGGCTACATAAAAGCATATTCAACCAGCGAGGAAAAAAACACTTATGCCTACTACATGAAATCAATCCTTCACTCTGGTCATCCCACATGGTCTGCGTGTTCAACCTCTGGAGTGAGCCTCGACAGGAATGTACTCTGACTTTTTCTGCACCCTGGTGACTAGGAAGGGGCACCCCAATGTGTTTACTCAAGACTGTTCCATTGGGGGGGCTCTTAGGATCAAAAAATTTGAGAAACCCTGTTCTAGGGTGGGCTCATAAAGCGGATATTTAAATGTTTACACAGATTACGCAGAAATATTAAAAGAAAAAGCTTAGCTGGGAAAAAGCCCCCACCAATATTTGAATTACAACTCTGTAAAAAAATAAGCATATGGAAAAAGAGGAAGATTGTATCAGTGATTGTACAAGGATGGTGAGGTGATAGGTGATTTATCTTCCTCTTTTTGTTTCTCAAAATCCACATAAAGCAATTCCATTCCACTAATAACTTAAATAGAAAAAGAGCCCTGAGGCCAAGCAGGGCCATGTTTTGGAGTTTCTGTTTTTCCCAAGTGCTTTCCTGTGTGGCTCTGTGAAGAGTGATGTCCCTGGGCCACAGTCCACAGCAGAACCCTGGTCTCAAAAACAAAGTCAGGACCCGCTTAATCCCCCCCGAACATACCACAGTGTCCAAAGCCTGAGGCCTCCATTTGCTCTTTGCCTTAGAACTGACCTCCACCACAGTCGCCACGGGATCCTAGGAAGCCAAGAAAAGCAGAAGCCACTTTAACCAGCCGGTGCATCTCCTCTGGCTTTCCTGCAGCCGCCCCTACTCATCGCTCTGATCCCACTCACCTTCAGCAGAGGCCCTGCTCTGTCCTGTGTGGCCTGAGCCCATAGTGTGGTGGACGCCATTACCACCTTCCCACTCACACAAGACCCTGAGGGCAACTTCATAAGCCCTAAGGTTCCTCCTCTGGAGCCTATGAAATAAAGCCCTAAGGTTCCTCCTCTGGAGCCTATGAAATACAACAGTCTCTGCACCTCCTAAGTATGGTTTCTTATCTTGCATTCATGGTGTTACTATTTTTTTTTAAGTTCTTGATAATACATAGTTAGAAATAGGAGAAATTATATAAAGCACTAAAAAGGGCAGGTCTTTTTTACTGAACAGGGTGGTTGTGTGACCTTTGGGGTCAAAGGGTAAAGCAGTGGATAGACAGGTAACTCCTGGGAGGCTGGATTCAGACACACTGGGACCCAGTCCATGTTCTGCCTCTTCCTAGCTCCAATGTGTCTGTGCAGTTCCTTCCCTTTCTCTAGCTTCTCCATCTGTAAAATGGGAGACCACCACCTGCACAGGCACTATTCTAAAGAAAGTCACATGTAAACATACAGTATGCCTGGCACGTAGCAGGTGCTCAATAGTCATTACTTCCCCTTAGCAAATCAATACTAAACCTGCCAATGGGCTACAGTCAAGAAGCACAGCTGACTCATCAAACCTAGAGAGCTCCAAGTTTCCTTTAGGTACCACTGTGTGCAGCCCCTGGGTTAAAATAGGCAATTATGCTGATGACAGGAAGCAGCATTGCAAAGTGGACAATTAGTCTGAGGGATGCAACTGGGCCACTGACTGGCCTGTGGCCTCAACTAGTCCTTTGCATATGTTGTTCTCCTGACTGACACACATTTTCCCCAAGTCCTCCTGTGGCTGCCTCCTGCTAATCACTCCGGCCTTCACTCAAACATCGCCCGAGATGCCTTCCATGACCACCATGCCGAGAAGAGTCCCCTTCCTGCTCCCCCTGGCCAGTCTCTATTCATTTATTCTACTTTACTTCCAATGACTTATCATTGTGTAAAATTAACTTGTTCACTTGTTTGTGACTTTCATCTCTTTAGATGTCATCTGACCAATGGCCAAGATGCTGTCCAAACTCCTTCCCGATCTGGAAGTCTATGGCCTAGACTGGTCAAGCTGATCCTTTTAACTGGTAATGACAGTACTCTGCTTCAGGGAAGGGTTTCAGTTATATATTTCTTAAAATTTCTGACTTTACCTAGAAGTTCCACAGGTCCTTTTCTGCCACAATTTTTAGTGCTGTTTTCACGGGATTCTACTCTTATTAGTACCCAAAAAGTATAAGCTGAAAGCTACAGCTCAGCAGGAAATGGGATAGGATTACCTCTGCCAACAGAGAGGGAGTGACTTAGGAAATTGCAGAAGTGTTCCTAGATCACTGAGATTTCAAAATATTTTTTACCTCCATGCACAGCTGATAGAGGACAAGACAAGCCGTGTGGTTAAAGAGACGATGCCTTTTCCAACTGAATTCTACGATGCCATCTCTGTGGTCATGAGTTACTATTGGGGAAACACAAACAGGAAGGCTATGACTCAGAGCCACATGATATGACAGGTAAAAATAGGAGGATTACAGTGAAGGTCAAAGGAATATGAAATAGAGAAGCTCACTGAGGAAACTTTAAGTGGATTCTGAATATTGTAATGGGGTAGAATAAAGAATAGCAAAACTAAAAAAAAAAAATTAAAAAATCAAGCATTTAATTAGCACCACTGATGGTCCACCGTGTCCTCGGTTATTCCTGGGCACTTCCCCAGCCTACCTTTAATTTTGTGGAAGACTTCTGGCACAAAAGCCTGAATGGCTTTAAACCTCTCCACCACAAACCCCAGTGTTGGGAACTGGCAGCTGCCATAACTGATCAGCTGCTCTGCCAACACCTGGGGGAAAATCTTCTGAAGTCTCAGGGTCTGGAACCTAGTGAAGGCAGCTCCTGGAAAGTGGGGAAAGAAAGGAAGGACAAGAAAATGATGAACTGCAAAGTCAAAGCTAGCTGCACATATTTATGCATAAACCTCATTTTTGGTTCCATAACCCAACACCCAACAGCCACGTAGGCCATCAAAGGAGTTTGTGCGGCTCCTCACCTATCCTAAGGTCCAGCTCCTGCCTCACGTCCACCGCATCGCTCACTTTCTGATCGGGTTTGGTCAGGTTTTCACAGGCCATCCTGACAGCTCGGGGGGTGATCTCAGAGAAACGGGCTCTCAACACCTGCAGACTGGGCTTCACTGCAGAATAGAAAATAGTCACCAAAGTCAAAGTCAAATCATGTTGCCCTCTCATCATAAAGGGCTTCCTGTTCTTAAACCACCTTGAACGAAGAAAGGTAAATAGTTGAAGAAGTTGTGAGGCATTCAATTTTATTGGTTAGGTTAAATTAAAATATGCTTGCTAAGAGGGAAACTTCATTATAACAGCAAGCTGAGTTCTTTTAAATAATAGTGGATTAAATTTAGCTGTATAAACTAAAACTCTTGCCCCAGCTGGTCTGGCTCTGTGGTTAGAGTGTCGGCCTTCAGGCTGAAGGGTCCCGGGCTCGATTCCAGCCAAGGGCATGTGCTGTACCCTGGTTGCAGGCTCAGTTCCCGGTTGGGGCGCATGTGGGAGGCAACCAGTCGAGAAACACATTGATGCTTCTCTCTCCCTTCCACTCTCTCTCTGAAAAGGCAACGGGGGGGGGGGGGGGGGGGGGGGGGGAGACACCCTTGGGCAAGGATTAAAACACAACAAAACAACCCCCTGGTGAGCTAAGACTTCAATCTCACTTGCTCTCTTAGACCTTTTGGAAGAAGAAAAATATTAATTAAAAGGTCCTATGGGGGAATTTCATGTCCTGTAATGTAAATAACATAGGACATATACGCTGTCCCTGAAAGTTAATGTATTTAAATCCCAGGAGTCCCTGGCTGGTGTGGTTCGGCTGGCTAGAGTCATCCCACACCTGAGAGGCTGTAGGTTCGATTGCTGGTCGGGGCCACACTCAGGTTGTGGCTTTGATCCTCAGTCGGGGCCTGTGTGGGTGGCAACCTATCGATGTTTCACTCTCACATCCACGTTTCTCTCTCTCCCTCTTCCTTCCTCTCTCTCTCAAAACAATCACTACCTTAATGAATAAAAAAAGTTAAATTAAATTAAAACAAAATCCCAGGAATCATTATAGCTTCAAACTCAAAAACACTTAGGGAAAACAGCAACACCTCCAGTCTTTGAAGCCAGAGAATAGCCTGCACACCACTTCCTCAAAGTTATCTGAAATAATTAACCCTGTTAGTGTCACTTTAGTTCACTTCAACAATTATTTATTAATGTTCAAGAGATAAAATATAGGACATTAAAAAATGGTATCTTGCACATCTAAGGATTACATAACATTATTAACCAATATTACCCCAACAAACTTAATTTTATTTATTTATTTATTTACTTATTTATTAATATATCTTTATTGATTTCAGAGAGAGGAAAGGAGAGGGAGAGAGAGAGATAGAAACATCAATGAGGAGAGAGTCATTGATCGAGCCCACAACCCGGGCATGTGCCCTGACTGGGAATCAAACCCCGATTGCCTGGATCCTAGGTTGACGCTCAACCACTGAGCCACGCCCGGCCGGGCTTAATTTTAAAATTGATTTGAGAGAGAGAAACATCGACTTGTTGTTCCACTTACTTCTGCATCATTGGTTGATTCTTGTATGTGCCCTGACCAGGGATCGAACCTGCAATCTTGGCACATCAGGATGACACTCTAACCAACTGAGCTACCCGGTCAGGCCCAATAAATTTAATTTTTAAAAAAAGGAAAAAGAAAAGTAAAAACAATAAAAAACCCAAAACAAATGAAATAACATAGAATCTTCAAACTTTACATATGGTGTATACATTCTTTTGTGACTATCCAATATATAATTAAGAAAAAATAGAATATAGGCTCAGTGGGGTGAGGGCTGTCCCATGCACTGAAAGGTGGGGGCACATACCCAGGTTGCAGGTTTGATCCCTGGTTGGAGTGTGTGTGGGAGGCAACCAATTGATGTTTCTCCCTCTCTTCCTTTCCCTTACTCTCTCTTAAAAATAATCAATAAAAACATTATTTAAAGAATAAAATAAAATAAAAAGAATATAAAGTCCCTGTTCTTAAGGAGCTGGCAATGTATTTGGACCTAACACGTAATAAGCCCTGGGCTACAAGATCTCTGCCACTTGTTGGCTATTAGTCCTCACACAGCTCTAGGAACTGTGTCAGGCTGGCTTGACTTTCTAGAGGAAGCAGAGGCTCCAGAGGGTTGAGTGACTTGCTCCAGGACACACAGCCAGTGAGAAAGGCAGGTGGATTCAGGAGGAACAGTATATGGGGAGGAAATCAGGCATAGCTGCTCATACACATATGCAGGAAAATCATCTATTTATGTGTCCCCAAAGAACAGACACTCATAAGTGGGGTCACTTACCCGCCTTGCATACGTGGATAATCTCAAACCCGATATTTTCACCTTCTCTATCACAGTCGGTCCAGATGACCAGGGCCTGACACTGCCGAGTCTCTCGTTCCAGAGTTTTCTGAAGTTCCCGATTGGAAAAGAGCAGTGAGATCACAGTCCACAGAAGTTACTTTGCACCTCTACACTGAACAGATCTGACTGAGCATTAATAATGCTCCTGGAATAGGCCAACTTGGTGAGAAAAAGAAACCAGAGAAAACTATTCTTACCAGTTCTAAGGATGGTGAAGAAATGAGTATAGTCCTCCAGTTTAGAATCACACTCATTAATGAGCTTCTAGAAGCCTGAGGCTTTAATGTAACTATACCAGCAAGAAACCTAAAACTCAGCTCTAATACACACATGTATAATTCTACTGTGTCTGGTTATGTTCTGGTTGAAAAATAATAAACCCCTAAATTTGGTTTCATCCCAAGGTTTCCCAGTTAGCACTACACTAACTATAGGTGCTCTGACTGCCTGAAAACGCACAATTTACTGTCAAATGACCATTTATACACTTTGTAGTCTCTTCATTCTAACTAGAGATGGGGTGGGAACTAGAATTAATAATTTAACAACACTTGTTCTTAGAGTTTTATTTGAACAACTACTATTCATAAAAAGGCTGACTTCAGTTCCTTGGACACTTAGTTTAAATGGCCTCATCTTGGGAATGATTTTTTAAATCATGGTACTTAGCTTGGTGGAAAACCTTACCTCTGAATTTTAATGCACTCAAAATACAGAAACCACTCAGTTGAATTATTTTGTAATTGTTCAACTCCAGTGCCACATGTCTTCCAAAAGATCCTACCTTGATGTCTACAAAGTTCTCTGGGCAGTACTTCTCAATTTCTGCTTCAAAGAGGACAAGGGGATTGCAGCTCTGCCTAGGAAAGAAATGAAAACACAAAAAAACCTCACCTCAGCACAATGGAAAGTCCTCCATTTTAACAAGAAAAATTTGCTACAGTGCACTCATGGATGGATCCCTAACGGAGAAAGTCCGTGTGAAAATGCCAGAGGATTAAAAGCAAGGCTCTGACCCTCTGCATAACGCACTTTCCACTTCCCATGACAATTAACAGGAGCTGCTAAGAAGAAATTCTAGATGCCTTTCATGCACACCTGCAACAGGACACATGCAATCCAATGACTGCATGAAAAAGTTCTGGCTATTTTGGGGAACACAACTAAAAATGGCTGTTTATTTTAAACATATGGTAAATCAGTTAATCCTAGGTTATTGCTATGGTCTCCACGGGGAGCCCCACCCCGCCCTGCCCCCCAATTCATATGCTGGAATCCTAACACCACAATGATTGTGTTAGAAGGTGGAGACTTTGGTAGGTGATTCTGTCATAAAGGAGGAGCCTCATGAGTGGGATTAGTGTTTTAGAGACCACACAAAGCTCCCTAGACCTTCTACCAGGTGAGGACGCAGTGAGAGGCCAGGGGTCTGCAACCAGAAGGCCCTCATCCGACCATGCTGGCGCTCTCATTTCCTATGTACAGCCTCCGTAACTGGGAGAAGTAAATTTGTTGTTTATAAACCAGCCAGTCTGTGGTACTTCATTACAGCAGCCTGCACTGACTCAGAGAGTCATCTTAGTATTATAGGTTACACAGTAAGATCAACATGCCTCAAAAGTCCCGTAATATTTCACAACTTACTGTAATAATCTGAAAGCTCCCCCCCCAGGAATTGTACTGACCATTTACGAAACTGCATCTGGAAATCATGAGCCAGCAAATGTCCAGAAACTGAAGTCATTATCATGGTAACATTCTAAATGGTAACAAACTCGAGTTAGTCATTTAGCAACTATATTTTGCTACACCATTCAAATAAAAGGGAGAAACTTCTATTAAAGAAATAAAAGTGGTTGCAGGGGAGGGGGAGGAATGACTAGGTGGTACACAGAAGGGTAGTGAAAATACTCTGTATAATGATGGATATATGTTTACATACACACTTTGTCCAAACCCATGGAAAGTACAACACGGAGTGAACCCTAATGTAAACTATGGACTCAGGTGAGTATAATGTGTCAAGGTAGGTTCCTCAAAGATAACAAATGTACCACTGTGACAAGGGATGTTGATAATGGGGGAGGCTGTGCATGTGTGGGAGCAGAGCATATGTGGGAACTCTCTGTACCTTCCCCTCAATTTTGCTGTGACCTGAAATTGCTCTAAAAAAATAAAATTTATCACACACACATACACACAAAACAGTTGATTGGCAAAAAAACCCCATAAATATAGCTCTTTTAAGCCAAAAGCCATAGTAATACAATCACCATTCTAATTCTAGTACCATGATGCTTTTTGTAGCATTTCCTCAAACTATTGTACATTAGCTTCTTTCTTATTATAAAGAGTTGAAAAGGTACCATATTTTATTAAAAAGACACTTCCTTACAAATGAGAAAATGATCACCTGTAATCAGGGATCTTTAGATCATAACAACAGTTACTCTTAAAAGACGGTGACATATTCCACAATGGCCAGACTGACGCACTTTTCTTGATGAAGCAATTCTAATATACAAGCAACTTAGGGAGGACCCGTATAAGCAGTGGCTCTCAGCAGCCATGAGTAAAACCCAGTGTGCCACTGTGGGCCTGACCTGAAGCACACCCCAGGGGTGCCGTGGGAATGCTGGAGAACCCACCTGGCCATACAGGTGATAATCAAATTCATAGATCTTGTTGAATTTAGAAAGTCCTTCCCTCTATAAAATAAAACAAAGAAAATTCATAAGCCACATGAAAAAGGATTCCTCAGCATAAAGATCAAGAAAACCCTGCTAAGTAGGAATATTAAAAATGCAAGAGTATTTCCTATAGATAAAGACTAGGCTAAATTACTAACACCATTTATTAAGTGGTCCCTCAAAATAAGCATGGGCCTGACAGAGTCCATAGAGTTTTTATGCTGGAAGGTAACTTTGAGATCAGCTACCACATCTTTTTACAGATGAGAATGGACTTGTCTAAGGTCTCAAGACAAGTTAATGGCAGAGAAAGGATTAGGGCAAAACTCTCTTGATTTTCTCTTTCCTCTCCACACATTTCTACTACCTCCTGGCTATACAAATGTACCAATAAACTGAATGTAGGTAAGTCATTCACCTTTCTGAATCTCAACTTATTGTTGAATGAAGTTACCTCTAAGGTCCCTCCGGCTCTGAAGTCCACTAACACTATGAGACCCAGTTAGGACTAGAATCAGTCTACAGAGCACTTCTTCAGCTGCACTTACAGATGAGTAAGAGCCTCTCTAAGTAGATCCCACCTTCTTCCACAAAGGGGTTGAAAGTACAACTGATCCCTGAACAAGATGGGGGTTGGAGCATCAACCCCCTACGCAGTCAAAAAATCCACATATAACATTTTTATTCTCACCCAAGGTTATTTTTTATTGATTTTTAGAGCGAGAGAAAGGGAGGGAGAGAGAAACATCAATGTAATAAAGAAACACTAATCAGCTGCCCCCTGCACGCACCCCGATTGGGAATTGAACCCTCAACCTTTTGGTATACAGGATAATGCTCCAAATGAGCCACCCGGTCAGGGCCACATACAACTTTTGACTCCCCCAAAACTTAACTACTAGTAGTCTACTGTTGACCAGAAGGCTTACTGATAACCTAAACAGTCAGCACATATTTTGTACGTTAATATGTACTGTACACTGTATTCTTACAGTAAAGTAAGCTAGGGAAAAGAAAATGCTATTAAGAAAATCATGCCCAGCCAGTGGCTCAGGGGTTGAGCACTGACCTATGATCCGGAAGATCAAGGTTCGATTCCCAGTCAAGGCACATGCCCAGGTTGCAGGCTAGATCCCCAGTAAGGGGTATGCAGGAGGCAGCCAATCAATGACTCTCTCATCACTGATGTTTCTCTATCCCTCTCCCCCCCCCACTCTCCCTTTCTCTCTTGGACATCAATAAAAACATATTTAAAAAAGAAAAACTAGCAAGTGTTAGTAAGGATGTGGAGAAATTGGGAACATTGCTAGTGATAATGTAAAATGTTTCGGCCACTGTGGAAAATAGTTTGGCAGTTCCTCAAAAAGTTAAACACAGAATTAACTTATGACCCAGCAATTCCAGTCCTAGGAACTTACTGCAAAGAACTGAAAAAAGGTATTCAAACGAAAGCTTGTACATGAATGTTTATAGCAGTTCTATTCACATTAACCAAAGGTGGAACCAACTCAAATGTCCAGCAACTAGTGAATGAATAACGAAATGTGATCTAACTAGAGAGTGGAATATTATTCAGTCGTAAAAAGGAACAAAGTATTAATACATGCTACATACAACATGGATGGATTTCAAAAACATTAAGCTAAGTAAAAGAAGCCTGACACAAAAGGCCTCAAGTTATATGACTCTTTTTTACATAAAATATCCAGAATAAGCAAATCCTTGGGGGCAGAAAGCAAATTAGTGTTGCCAGGGGCTGGGAGAAGCAGAGAATGGTGAGTGACTGCTTAATGGCTATGGGGTTTCCTTTTGGTGTGATAAAAAAATCTGAAACTAGATAGAGGTGATGGTTGCACAACATTGTGAATATACTAAATGCTACTGAATTGTATACTTCAAAATAGTTAAATGGTAAATGTTATGTGTACTTTAACACTTGTACATAAAATACATGGCTCCCTACTAATACACCCATGATTTGTCTTCACTACCTCTCTTGCTTAACTCACTGGTTCCTCCTTCCATTCCTAACTTCTCAGTTTTTGTACAAACCAAGCTGTTTCAAGCCACTGGCTGTTCTTTATACATACTGTTTCCACTGCCTGGTAAAACTTTCACATTTCAGCTCAAACATTCATCCAACAAATATTTACTGGAAGTCTCCTGTATTCAAGGCACCATATTAGGCACTAGAAATACAGCAATGAACAAAACAGACATAGTCCCTTTCCTATGGAGCTTAGAGTCCAAGGAGGGGTGGTGAGGGGCATCAAATAAATACTTGCACAGTGCATTATTTAACTGTAATTGGCAGGTGCCTTCCAAACAGAACAGGGTACCATGCCAGCATATCTAATAAAGTGTCCCTCACCCAGTTGTGGGGAGAGGAATTGGAGGAAAAGGTTCCTTGAAGAAGACACATTTAAACAGAGCCCTGAAGAATACAGAAATTAAGTTAGTCAGATGTAGACAGGCCACTTTCAAGAGGCCCAGAGCCCCACAAGTAGATAAACCTTGGGGCTGGTCACCAGGACCCTTGGCACTGGAAGAAGGTGAAGCTCTCAGCTAGCACCCACACAACCCTGGCTCCTACTCCCACAACTGGAAACAGAGGTCTAAGGGTCCTGGGATTTGAAAGAAAAAAGAACAGGGAACTTTTACCCCATGCTCTCAAAAATGTTTTCCAGAAAACCATTTCAGGACCCGCTTTTTGTTATTTCAAAGATTTTCCTTACAGTTTTTAAGATCTTCGTGTCACCTCCCTTTCAAAACTCTTACTTGCCCCTTCCTTTGTGCCCCAATGTGTCCAGAATACATCTCATCCCTTAGGTGCCTGTCTCTCTGAACTAGTTGGTACCATAGCAGGGACCCTCGTAAAGTAGATGGACTGAATGCTACCTGGGAATGGTCTGGCAGGGTTTCACTGCCAAGTTAAGCAGTTTGGTTCGCAGCTTAATCGAGTTTTAGAATTCGGAGGAAAAAAATGTTAAAATACAGATTACCCCAGTCTCATCCCAGGTCTACAGAACAGCCACTGCCCCGGGGGGTTCTGAGGACCAGACCAGTTTGGCAACCGCTGCTGTAGCACGGAGGACCCAAGGTTTTCAAGCAAATGAGTGAAACCTCTTAATTACACTGCAAAATGCTCATCAGTCCTAAGAGAAGACAGGAGTCCGTTGCAATGGTCTGGGGAGACAGTCAGGACCCACAGGTGCGAGAAGTCGCCTTCATCCGTATTCCCCGCACCCATCAAGATGCCCCGCTCCGTGGGCCTCACCAAGTACAACTGATCAGAAACGCGCCTCCTTACCCGCCTCATGCGACCCCTGGACAGCAGGTCGGCGATCCCCTTGGCCGCGTCGTTTTTCTCGGCCACACAGAGGACTTTCCGCACTCCTCGGAAGGCCACCTCCATGGCGGAGGCGGAAAACGTCCGACCTCCGGGCGGATGCAGACGCCGGAGCGCGCAGCGCGGGACGAGGAGGGTCATCCCGCGCGCCCGCGCATGCCGCGGAACTCAGAGGTGAGGGCACCCCGCGCCCGCCCCAAGGGAACTAGAGCCTACGGGAGCCGCGGCGCCGCGGCGCGAGCCCGGCCTCCTCCCACAAGCCCACGGGGCTTCGCCGCTCCGGCCACTAGGCTTTCTCACCACTGCCGCCGAGTCCGCTTCCGTCCGCCTTCGCCGGCCACTTCCGCCAGGCGCGAGGCCACAGGACTGCGAACTACAACTCCCACACTGCCCCGCGCTCCGGGATCCCAGTCCCAACATGTTTTCGCTCCCCCGCTTCATTTCCTTTCTTTCCTCACAGTGGTTAGTTAATCGCTTGGTCCTTGGAGGAGGCTGCTCCACATTCCCTCCCAAGCCTCTCTCTTGGTCACAATCTTTTTCGCTTCCGCTCGGAAGTCTACAAGGACGTTTCCGGGTCACGCGGCGCGACACCGTGAGTCATGTGATACCAAGATGGCGGCGCCGCCGTAGCTGCCTTTGGGTTGTGGCGTCCGAGGAGCCGCGACCGTTTCTGCCCCGGGACTGTCGGGTCCGACAAACTCTTGGCTGGTTCCCTGCGGCGGCCTGTAGCCCCAGGTTAGGTACCACGTCAGGGCCGAGGCTGTTGCTATCACCGGTGGGTTCGGGGAAGTCCCGGTGACCTCGCTGCAGGTGCTGTGCGCCGACCGCTCTCGCCAGAGAAGGAGAAGGGTAGTCGGCCTCCCCTGTCTTTGGAACTGCGGAGTTCATGACGCCCGGAAGGCCTTAGAGGAGCTACACCTCTGAGGGGCTGCGGGAGTTGGAGTTCTCGGGAGTGTGAGGCAGCTTAGTACCCCTGACGGCGCAAAGAAGTCAACAAAGACTTGCTTCCTCTTCCAGAGGCCTGGCTCCCCGCGTTGATTACCGCAGCATTCTTTCTCATTTCCTCCTCAATGTTCTCTTCGTATATCTGGAAATATGATCAGCGCCCCTGACGTGGTGGCCTTCACCAAAGAGGACGAGTACGAGGAGGAGCCTTACAATGAGCCGGCCCTGCCCGAAGAGTACTCGGTGCCGCTCTTTCCCTTCACAAGCCAAGGAGCTAACCCATGGTCCAAACTGTCCGGAGCCAAGTTCTCTCGGGACTTCATCCTTATTTCCGAGTTCTCGGAGCAGGTGGGACCCCAACCCTTGCTGACCATCCCCAATGATACCAAAGTTTTCGGTACTTTTGATCTCAATTATTTCTCCTTGCGGATCATGTCTGTGGATTACCAGGCTTCCTTCGTCGGCCATCCCCCTGGTTCTGCCTATCCCAAGCTGAACTTCGTGGAGGACTCCAAGGTGGTGCTGGGAGACTCCAAAGAGGGAGCCTTTGCTTATGTGCACCACCTTACTCTGTACGACCTGGAGGCCCGTGGCTTTGTGCGGCCCTTTTGCATGGCTTATATCTCAGCAGACCAGCACAAAATCATGCAGCAGTTCCAGGAGCTTTCAGCTGAATTTTCCAAAGCTTCAGAGTATTTGAAGACAGGCAACAGGAAGGCCTTTGCTGTGGAACTTGAAAAAAAGCTGAAAGACTTGGATTACACCAGGACAGTGCTGCACACTGAAACAGAGATCCAGAAGAAAGCCAACGACAAAGGCTTTTACTCATCTCAGGCAATTGAGAAAGCCAATGAACTGGCTAGTGTAGAGAAGTCCATCATTGAACATCAAGACCTGCTGAAGCAGATCCGCTCATACCCTCATCGGAAGCTGAAGGGGTCTGATTTGTGTTCTGGGGAGATGGAGCATACTCAGGATCAGCCTGACCAGGCAGCCACTACTTCTAACCCTGATGAGTGTGCTGACACAGACCTTTATACCTGCAGACCTGCCTACACCCCAAAACTCATCAAAGCAAAGTCGACCAAGTGTTTTGACAAGAAGTTGAAGACCTTGGAAGAGCTCTGTGACACTGAGTATTTCACCAAGACCCTGGCTCAGCTCAGCCACATTGAGCACATGTTCAGAGGAGACCTGTGCTATCTCCTGACTAGCCAGATTGACAGAGCACTACTAAAACAACAGCACATAACAAACTTTCTCTTTGAAGACTTTGCAGATGTCGATGACAGAGTGGTAGAGAAACAAGAAGGCATATCCTCTAAGCCCAGTCAAGACAGGCCACCTTCCAGATCTCTAGAAGAATGTCCAATTCCTCAAGTGTTAATTAGTGTTGGCTCTTACAAGTCCAGTGTGGAGTCTGTGCTGATAAAGATGGAGCAGGAGTTTGGAGGCGAGGACTACAAGGAAGTGGAGGTAGCAGAAATGAGCAGTTTTGACCTCCAGGAAAACTTAGACTATCTGGATATGGATATGAAAGGGAGTATCAGCAGTGGTGAAAGCATTGAGGTTCTAGGCACGGAGAAATCCACCTCTGTGCTGTCTAAGTCTGACAGCCAGGGCAGCCTCATGGTGCCACTGAGCCCCCAGGTGATCCGGAGCAAAGCAGTCAGCCACAGGACCATCAGTGAGGATAGTATTGAAGTCCTCAGCACCTGCCCCTCTGAGGCCCTCATCCCTGATGACTTTAAGGCCAGCTACCCAAGTGCTATTGATGAAGAAGAATCATGTGCAGATGATAGTGAGGGAGCCATCCACTTCCAGGCAAGCATCAGACTGACTGAGCTGGGTGAGCCAGAGGACAGCTTAGAAAACACTTCATCACAAGCAGAATCCTGCTGCATTGGGAAGGAGAGTGACAGTTTGCTGGTGCCACTCACCACTCCAGTGCACACACACTCTGACGAGGATGGAGTAGTGAGCATCCCCCCACAGCACTATAGGCAGAAGGACCAGGGGTTCTGTGTGGACTTTGCAGTGGAAAATGCTAACCCTTCTTCCCGAGACAACAGTTCTGAAAGCTTCCCTGCTTTTGAGCTGGATCCGAGCCACCTGCTGGCTAGCCGGGATATCAGTAAGACCAGCCTGGACAACTACTCAGACACCATGAGCTATGTGAGCAGTGTAGCCTCCACAAGCTTGGACAGGACTCCCTCTGCTCATCCCACTGGCCTCTCTTCTGAAAGGCATAAAAAGAGGGCTGGCCAGAATGCCTTAAAATTCATCCGCCAGTACCCCTTTGCCCACCCAGCCATCTACTCCCTGCTCAGTGGGAGGACACTTGTGATCCTGGGGGAGGACGAGATCATAGTCAGGAAGCTTGTGACAGCATTGTCCATCTTCGTCCCCAACTACAGCTGCTATACTAAACCTGTGAAGCACTGGGTCTCCTCTTCTTTGCACATTACGGATTTTCAGAAGTGGAAGCTTATTGGCCTGCAGAGGTAATTGGTTACAGGTAGTGGGGAAGGGCCCTGTCCACTTAGAGATGAGGCTTCAAATGTATATCCCTCTGGGTGAGGTTAAAAGTTGTTGTGGTAGACCCAGAATCAGGAGGCCTGGCTTCCAGACTGGGCCCAGCACCAACTCTCTATTACTTTTGGTAACTCATTCCCCTTCCTGGTCTTCTGTTTCCTTATTTGTCAGTTATATGAGGGGATTGTAGTTCCTAAGTGATTGTCAATCCTAGTGTGCACCAGCTGTGCCAGAATTATGGGGAGTTTTTGAAAATCACGATTCCTGGGCCCCACTTCCAGAGATTCTGATTCAGTTGGTCTGCGGCAAGGTTTGGGAAAGACTGGACTTCTAGATCTCAGGTTCTTGCTAATTCTCAAATTCACACTATGGTGTAAATGACTGACAGATCTGCTTCTGAGAAAGGGCTGTGGTAATAGGAAGGCAGCCATCACTGTCTGGGACATCAGAGGGCTCCAGTAGCTTTCACTCTACTGTCCTGTTTGCCTTTAAAGGCTGTCTTAATAAGGAAATGCAAAAGCCAATTTCTTTTCCCTCTCTTTGAATGCTTTTTATTTCATTTCCTTGTGTTACATATGCTTTAGTAGATTCTTTTTGTTTTTCCAAATTCTGCTTGACAAGTGTCTGACTCAAGGGAATTTTTCCCTCAGTGTATGCACTATGTTGTTTCCTCAAGTCCCTTCCCTGCACCCCACTTTGCTCACCTGTAAAACAAAGGTTTTGAGCTAGGTGATCATCGAAGCCCCTGCTGACACAGTCTGTGCTTCCCATACCACATAGGAAGGGCAAAAGGAATTTCTTCCACACTGCAGTCAGCCACCGTTTGTTCTAATTTTATGACTTCCTCTTTACATGGTTCCCTAATATCATTAAGGTCACCATCCCAAGTCTCCTTGTGTTCGCCCTTCTTACACAAGTCAAGTCACCCGGACTTACTAATCCTTGCTGCATTAGGCTTTTCCCAGGGTTGTGGTGGTGAAATTCAAGCAAGTACCACTTCCATGTCATGACTTGACTCATTAAGAATCTACAGGCCATGCTGGCAAGAGCTGCAGTACCAGTTGGAGGAACCTGAGCAAGGCCACTGCTCTGGAAGAATTTGTAGTTTAGGAGAGAGGGCAGATAGGTGACCAGAGCCTTGCCATACAGGGAGATTAGAGTTCTAACAGTGGGTGCTTTGTGTGTTCTAAGAAAACAGCATAATTAAGTGACAGGTGGAAAGGAGGGAGGGAGACTGGGGAAGGCCTGGGATCTTTGAATGACTTGGAGGGTGTACTTGCCCTTGTGGGGGAAGAGTGACAACATGGGGACTTGGTGGGATGTGGCTATGACACCTGGACAAGCTCATTCCTTGAGCATCATAGGAAACCATTAAGTCCTTGCTTACGGATGCAGAATCTGAGGCTTAGTCGATTAGATGAGTGCACTGACTGCCCTGGCAGGCTCTGTCTTGCCTCCCAGCATCCTGACTCTCTGCTGATGGCACCTCTGTGCCCTGGGGATTATCCGTTCTGTCCCAGGAAGGGAAAGGCTTTTCAGGATTGTGTTTTGCTACTGTTCTTGGTGGAATGATGAGTTGGTGTTCTCTACATGCACACATGCACACTTATACATCGTCTATTCTCCAACTCAATCCCCTCACCCCAACCCTTCAACTTTGACTTTTTTACTTCAAAAGGTGAAGAGTCTAAAACATACATCAATATTTCGACATCAGCTGGCTTTTTGAGGACCAGGCTCAGGACAGTCTTGCCCTTTCCAGAGGCTTTCCCTTAAATTCCCTCCTTAGAATATGCCAGGATGGCAAAAGAGGTTCATTTGTTATGTCAGCTCCACTCTACTCTTCAGTCAGCACTTACTGACTGAAGTGCTCTCTTGAGAAGGATCCAGAGGCCTAGGTTGGGCTGCATTGGAAATCCTGCTGTCATCAATTAATGATGACTCTGTGGGTGCAGGAGAGGGTAGCTGGCAGGTGGGCAGTATATTTGGTACCCTGGATTGGAAGAGGAGGTGTGAGGTGGTCTGAGTCCTGTGGCATCCCTCTCACTGTTCATCCACAGTGGACACTTGGGCAAATCACGCCTCCACTCAAGGTTTTGTTCCCTCCTGAGAAAATAAGAGGGTTGGAATACTGAATATCATGTGCCAAGTATGTATTGAGGGTTATGTGCCAGCTACGGTGCCCAGTGCCAGAATTATAAGGTGAGTCAGCAGCCATGGTGTATCCTGTGACAGGGCGAGCATGGCCTTTCCAGTCAGCCCTCACGTTAGTGCCCAGCTCTGTCACCACTGTCAGCTTGACCTTTCTGAGACTCTTTTTATTGCAGAGGTTGCTGACAAGGCTTACCTTGATTGCAGAGGCCAGAAGGTCCATCACATCTGATCTTTGCCTGAACAGTGTGAGCCCTCCTCTGATATTCTGCTAGGGGCACAGAAAGACTGAGGCAGGCAGGGCTGAGTGTGGCCTGCACTGCCAGACTGCAGAGCCTTGAAGCAGCCCTCCGCAAAAGTGAGAGTCCTCTCAGAAGTGACTGTTGAGATCTTTTCAAGAATCTCAAGTGGGGAGGCGATTACTTCTGTGAAGCTCTTGTGCTCAGACCTCCTGAGTGTGCACATGTGCTGGGAATTGGGAGCATCTGCCTCCAGGGGTCCTGCTCAGGCATGAGGAATGGTAGATGGGGGTTGGAGGCCTTGTTCCCTAGGGGACCTGTCACTGGAGGGTCAGCTGAAGGGCTAAGAAGTGGAGTGGGGACTGGATTTGCTATAAATCACCCCCAAAAATTCTGAGAGATGAACAGAAGGTGAATGGTAGACAGGATGTGAAAGTATGAGATGAAAACCCATGGAGTTGTGATCCATGGCTGTTAGAGGGAGGCAGTGGGTGTTCTGAGTTCAGGTCCTGAACTATACTACTAGCTATTTGGGCCAGTCATCTCATTCATTCCCTCAACAAAACTTGTTGAACCTGTCTGTGATGGGGCTTATAGTAGTCCCCATGTGGACCTGGAGGCAGGCACATCAAGGATGTGTGTACAGCCCTCGTGCCGCGCCTGGCAGCCCTCAGAAGTGCTTGGAGTTGTGAATGGATGGTGAGTCACCCCCACAGGCAGGCCCGGCATTGAAACAGAGGGAGCTTGAGGCCCATCTGAGAATCAGCATTAAAGAGTATGAGTAGAAGAGGTGCCTTCGTGTGGTCATGAGCTTCCTATCTGGGGGGGTGCTCAGCTGTAGAGGGGTTGGCGCCGTGTGCTAAATTAATCTGGAATCGGAGCCCTAATTGTGTGACTCAGGAGAATTTCTTCCCACTCAGGTGCTTTGCCTCCAGCTAAAACCAACTCAGATGATGAACTGTTTTTAAGGACTCCCACTCCAGAACTGCCAGCCTCAGTGGCAGTTTGATTTTTTCCCCCCGCCACCAAAAGTAGGCTCCCGCTGTCTACAGAGTGGGTACAGGAGATGGACACAGAATTAAATCAGTCTCCCATTATTTTAAGTCAAAACCAAAGATTATTGTATTGCTTACTAAACAGTAGTAACAAGCCCTGGACTGTTCGAAAAACAGCTTAGTTCTGGTAGGAAATAGTGCTAGTGTGGGTCAGAGGCCCTGGGTTGAGTTCTGGTTCAGCCACTTTCTTGATCTTGAACAAGTGATGGCTGTTCTTTGGACCTCAGTGTTCTTGCCTGTACAGAGATCACTCCCTGGCTTTGGGAGAGACCATAATGAATTACACAGGCATAGGAAGTATAGTGAGAGGCTCTCAGGTGCCCATGATGTACATCTGAGGGACAGGCCTGGGACTTGCTTCTTCCCATATCGTCTGGCCTCCTGATAAGTAACTTTGAGGGAAACAGAAATGGAGGAAGAGTTAGAAGGAACAACATTTCAAAGAAGTGGTGCTGCCATAGGTGGGAGTTGGTGGTGGTGTCAGAGCTTTCCTGGGAGAGGCTGGGCCTGAGGTCGGTGTGTTCTGTCAGGACAGGTGGCTGGAATGGAGCGGAAAGAAGATAAGGTGAAGCCTGGCCCTGTTGCTGTGGCAGCTCCTTGGGCTGGATGTGCCAAGTCTGAGGAGGTGTTTGGCTCATGGCCAGGCCCCCCTGGGCTGGCTACCTCAGGAATGGACTAAGCACACTGGGAATGTGTGGGGAAAGGCCTGCCTCCCTAAGAAGCCGATAAGATGCCTGCAAGCCTGATTTCCCATTGCCCATGGGATGCAGGCCACAGCCCACTGTTCCCTCTATGGTTCTCAGAATGCATGGCTTTTTTTTTTTTTTAAAGGTTTTTTTTTGTGTGTGTGTTTTTAATATATCTTTATTGATTTCAGAGAGAGGAAAGGAGAGGGAGAGAGAGAGAGAAACATCAATGATGAGAGAGTCATTGATCGGCTGCAGCCCGCAACCTGGGCATATGCCCTGACCGGAAATCGAACCCCGATCGCCTGGATCCTAGGTTAATGCTCAACCGCTGAGCCATGCCCAGCTGGGCTTTTTGTTTTTTAATAATTTTTTTTAAAAAATATATCTTTATTGATTTCAAAGAGGAAAGGAGAGGGAGAGAGATAGAAACCTCAATGATGAGAGAGTCATTGATCGGCTGCAGCCCGCAACCTGGGCATGTGCCCTGACCGGGAATCGAACCCTGATCTCCTGGATCGTAGGTCAATGCTCAACCGCTGAGCCAAGCCCTGCTGGGCTAGAATGCATGGCTTTTGTGCCTCTCTGTTTTGCCATGTCTTTGCCCTTGCTCTCACTGTGGTCTGGATGCCCTCCACAGTTCCCAGGGCCCCCCTGTTTTTCAAGGCCCAGTTCCAAGGCCACTCCTCAAGAACCCTCTGGCCCTGGGCCTCTCTTGTGGAGATGGAGACGGAATCCCCATTCACTTGGTGTACTTGGGTTTTCTTGCCAACCAAACCAGGCTCCTGCTGCCCGCTGTGCCCCTGGGTCACCACCTGGAATATAATAGATGCTCAGTAAATGATTGTTAATTATGCAAGATAACATTCGGGAAGGAAAAAAATCTTATGAGATTACCTTGGTCCCAAGTGACTGTTAGTCCATTTCACACACCATCTTAGGTCCTAACGCAAGCCCTAAATTTTAGTCTATCAGTCTGAAATCTCTGGTCAGCCAGCCATTTGCCAGACTGCAGAGTAATCCCAGTGCTGGGAAAACGGATGTAGAGGAGGGTTTTAAGGAGCTGCGTACTAAGTGACTGCTCTAACCTCCCTCCCTCACTGAGCAAAACCTGCCTGCCTGTCCCTGATGTGCCAGACAGTGGGAGCAGGAGCCCAAATCAGGGACAGTCCTGGGTCTGCAGAAGCTCTTCTCCAGTGGGCAGGACAAGAAGACCGATAGCTGTCACCACACTGGTCAGTGCCAGGCATTCTGAGTACAACTCATTTTGTCTCCACAGTGACCCCATGAGGTAGGAACTATTTATTATCTCTGTCTTACAGATAAGTCTCAGAGAGGTAAAGGAGCTTGACCAAGGTCATAGCAAGGAAGCAGAGGAGGGGATCAGGGAAGGCTGGAGAAGGTTGACATTGACATAAGCCATGTACAAAAGGGAGGGAAGGGTGTCCAGGCCTGTGATTTTGAGGCTCCACAGAAAGCTTGGCATGGTTGAATCATTGGGTTAGTAACAGATGAAGCCTCGGGTCAGCAGGAAGCAGGTCCTACAGGAACTTGTGGGCCATTCAAGGCAGTTGAACATGGTCATGAGGGTGGTGAGGAGCCCTTTGAAGATCATGATGATCAGATTTGCCTTCCAGAAAGAGCCAGTGAGTGTTGGTCAGGTGGGAGCTGGCCTAGAGACAGGAAGCCCCACTCTCAAGCGTTTGTCTCTATCTTCCTGGCCCTTGCCCCTCCTCCTGACCTTGCCTGTGTGTTTCAGAGTGGCATCCCCTGCCAGTGCCAGCACCCTTCACGTTCTGAGCCGCTACAGCCGCTACACGAGCATCCTGGACCTGGACAACAAAACTCTGCGCTGCCCCCTTTACAGAGGCACCCTTGTGCCCCGGCTGGCTGACCACCGTACTCAAATCAAGCGGGGCAGCACCTACTACCTGCACGTGCAGAGCATGCTCACCCAGCTTTGTTCGAAGGCCTTTCTCTATACCTTCTGCCACCACCTGCACCTGCCTGCCCACAACAAGGAGGTAGAGGAGTTGGTCGCCAGCCGTCAGGCAAGCTTTCTGAAGCTGAATCTGGGTCTAGTGAATGAAGATGTCAAGGTGGTCCAGTATCTGGCTGAGCTGCTGAAGCTGCACTATATGCAGGAGTCTCCCGGGACCAGCCAGCCCATGCTCAGGTTTGACTATGTCCCCAGTTTTTTGTACAAAATCTGAGGTCAGTCCCAGCTACTGTGACCAAGGCCAGGGGAAGTGAAGGGTTGGCATAACCAAGCAGTCCTCTGAGCTGTTTAGACTTCTGGTATCATCAGTGGGAAGGAAACCAAGGTGGCAGCTTGCAAGTTGGACTTGGGCAGAGGGGGGAGCCTGGCCCTTTCTGAAGGCATCTGGAAGGACAGTAACAGCTCTCTTGTCTCCCTGGTAAGGAACGGCCCCAGGCCTTGGAGGGAGCTCTTGGCTTCCCAAGGACTGGTAGCCAGGGCAGAGGAAAGCCTTGATAGGGCGGCATGAGGGGCATGAAGGCAAAGCCTTGATGGGAGGGACATGGTGGCTACATTCTTTTCCACTAAACACTTGAATGGCAAAATCAAGTGAAGCAGCCTGTTAACTGGAATGATTTGGTGGAAAACAGGATGGTGGATCATCCGTTGCCTCATTCAGACCCCACCTGAATGGCCTCCTAAAGCCCATCATCCCACGGAAGGCCCCTGAGTGAGTGAGGTGGAGGGGAGAAAACTCTGCCTCAGCTGGACAGTGGAAAATGTACAACCTCCAGGCCCCAATGCTGCAGGGAGAGAGAGCAGTACCCTGTCCCCATCCCCACTTCCTCACCTTGGAAATCGTTCCCATAGGTCAGCAGGAGAGACTGAAGTAGTCACTAGTTCCCAGTTGTCAGTGAGGACTGCTCTTGGAGGTACAGAGCCCAGGAGATAGGCAGGGCCAAGGTGCCATGAAGCCATCACCACTGTGCAAGCGATGAAGAGTCAGCAGCTCTTTGGGGCCTGGTCCAGGAGTTTTTCTGGCCAGAGTGAGTCAGCACTGTCCTCTTACCCAAAGCAACCTTTGCAACCACTTCACTACCTCTCTTGGGGTCTCACAGGCACGGTGACAGCAGAGTTCTGTTCAGCTGACTGGTATGGGTAGGCAGCCCAGATAGTGACAACTCAACCAGCAAGGAGGAAAGCTTTCTTGGGTGGCTATCGTCATGGATCTGCTCTGGTAGGTTGCACAGGCCTGGAGTATGCTCACCTCACGGCAGCTCACTTCTGCCCTCATGTGAATCTCCCCACCTTCTCAGAAGGAGATGCTCCCAGGTTCACCCACCACAGCCTCCCTGAGCTGCTTACATAGTTGCCACTGGTATGTAGGTGGAGGGTTTCTTGCAACCTTGAAACTTTTATACCTTTTTAAAAAAAAAAAAAAAAAAAAAGTTTTTCCCCCTAAGTAGGGAGAACTCTTGTACTGCTTTTTGTTCCCAGAAAGTTGTGATAAAAGACCTGAGCCAGTGACATGGTGCTCCTGAGCACATGTGTGCGTATCTGCCGGGGCCATGTTCTGTGTAGGTGGGGTTCTGCTGTTGAGACCTGGTCTGCCTGTCAGCTTTTTGACACACCATTAAAGTTACAGGAGAGGCAGAGACCTCTGTGACTGAGAAGGGTTTGCGTCACCATCACTCTTTTGGTTCATTCCTTGCTCAGGTCCTCTGCACAAGGATACAGCCTGTTGGCTCCCACCCATCAGTTTCTGGTTGGGACAGTTCCTGTCCTGGCAGGGATTTTCCCCAGAAAAGAGGAAAGCCTCTCATGGAGCTGTGTTCGTGCATGTGTGGTTTTGCTCCTTGAGGCTGTGACTGAGACCCTTTTGTAGTAAATGATTTTCTTTGTACCTGTGCCCTTTGCACGTTCACACATGGATGACTCCAGGAATGCACTGGCAGCTTTGAAAGGTGAAATGTGTTTACCTGTGGGGAAGGCTGCATAGGAAGCCTGTTTCTGTGAGCTCCTGTCTGTTACTGTATCCCTCTCATGTTCAAGATGCTTCTTTGTTTTCTAACTGGGTGGCTAATTGCTGTCTATTTAGGCCTCCAGAGACATGAGCTAGTGACATTTTATCTCCAAAGGAAGAAAGATCTGTGGGGTTCCAATGACAAGATGGAAAGTGGTCATTGGCACCACCACTGCTGTTTCGTTACTGTCTCAGACCAACATGGATTCCACGGTTAACACTGTTCTCACCTGGGAAACTGATACACGCCAGGCATGGCCTTCTATAAGCCACAGCCACGCACTACCATAGACGTCTGCTTTGGAGGGTATTTGCTTGGCAGCTCTGCCTCAAAGATGGTTCTGAAGGCCCTGAGGACCCTAAGGCAAGGCCAGTTGGTGTCAACAGAACAGATTGTTCTGTGGGGCCAGTTACATAGAACAAACAGGGAGCATCTCACTGGGGAGTTGTTTCTTCTTGAAGGCATGTTGGTTTCACTGACTAGTGGGTGAACTCCAGGATTTAAGTTTGGGTTAAAATCTAACTTTTCAAGGTGGCAGTTTCAAAGGATTGCCTGATGCCAAGTATGTTTCTTTTCAAAGGGATGGAAGTGGCACTTGCACCGAGCCGGTTTGGGCAGAGGCAGTTGAGACTGAAGCTGCCTTCCCCAGCCCCTCCACTTTGGAGAACTGGGACCTACTACAAGGCTCAGATGCATCATAAATCTTAATGGTGGGGAGCCCTATGCAATGGGACTAATCTTTTCTTCAAGAATTGTCATTTGATGTTTTTTTCTAGTATAGGTCAGTATTAATAAAACATTTAAAAATACTTCCCAGACAATAAAGGACACCAGTGCCCCTTATTACTTTTCAGTCCTGTGAAGGCACCGAAACTGAGTTTTCTTTTCTTCGTTACCTCTGTTAAAGCAGTCGGAGGCAACAAAAACCTGGCTGGGCCTGGCTCCATGCTAGAGCTCAGCTGAGGCCTTTTACAGCACCTGTGCTGCTTGGGATGCCCCAGCCTGAGCTGCTGCCTCACACCTGTTTCCCTAGGGGTCTTGCTCCTTAGTGGAATCTTTGGGTTTTAGAAATTTTGACTTTTCCATAATTGACTTCAATGGCTGAAGATACACACATTGTACCAGAGTCTGGAAATGGCCCATGATAGCTCACCTGTCATTTCAATCTAGCTTTTAACTTTATTTCAGATTAGTTACTATATTCAAAGTATAGCAGACTTCAACCCCCAATAAATAACAAATCCCATTTCCAAATCTAAGGAAGGCCAATAGATTCTACCCCAGATGCCAGGCCTGCTGCGGTTCAGTTCCATGTCTGGAGGCCAAAAGCAGTCTTGAAGATCTTGCATGTGCACTGACCACCCGCTTCTGCCAGAGGCATGCCCCCGCTCCCTGGACCTGACGCTGCAGGCAGGCAGGTCAGCTTCTGCTGCTACTGTGCCATCTTTGCACAGGTGGTATCACTCAGCTGGCGGGGATCCATTGGGTGTGGGTGGCATTTGGAGGGTCTGATCCCCCAAG
The DNA here is from genome assembly GCF_054644295.1 of Miniopterus natalensis. Lineage (NCBI taxonomy): Eukaryota > Metazoa > Chordata > Mammalia > Chiroptera > Miniopteridae > Miniopterus > Miniopterus natalensis. The sequence continues at coordinate 1,917,308 of NC_142097.1, forward strand.
CTAGCAATCTGATGTTACCTCCCATTTTCCTGGAGAGCTCAGAAGAACGTGTTGTGGTTCATGCTTTGAATCAACCAGTCAGCTTTCTGGCTTTTCTCCAATCCTGGGATAGTGAAAAAACTGGAATCTTTAAGAGATAGTGTTAACAGACTGCAAAAAGGAAAAAAAGTATCAAATTTCTTCTTTTGGCTAGGAACAAAACCAGTCTCAGCTGAAAGGTTTGAGCATGCAAGTTTTCCTGAGCCCTTCCTCTGTTGAGCGCTGATCTAATGCGGCCTTATCCATTAAGGTTTAGTTATGCACTTGGGAAGCAGGAGGGATGGAATGAGCACTTTGCAGTGAACTAAGCTGCTGGTAGGGGGTCCTGGCTTCCTGGGAGTGACTGTCCAGCTCCAACAGTCACAGGGGGCTACACAGGGGTCTTGGAGATGTCCCTTTGTCTTCAGCTGGGGAGGAGCCATGCCTTTGAAGGTAAGACTTTCAGCCGTATAACAGCTCCCAGACTGAAGCATAGATGTGGGTACTGGTGTGTCAACCACACCCAGAGACTACAGCAGCTGTTCCCACTGTGCTGGAGTAAACGCCAGCATACTGGACCTTAGGCCACAGGTGCCTTCCAGGCGGGACCACAGGGTGCCTCACCCACTGACTGCCCAACGCTGGCTGGCTACGCAAGTTGGGTTGAGAGAAATGCCACCTTTAAGGCTGCAGTGAAAAGCATCATCTGTGAGGAAATCTTATGTTATTTTTTGAAAAGTATTTTATTACTGCATGTTTCTCTGTCCATGTCTGTGAATGTGAATCTGACATGAGCTGCATCATCACAGTGGTGAGAGCAGGACTGACAGACCTGACAGCAGCTCCTAGGTATGGTGACACCAGAGTTCAACCAGAGCCAATGCCAAACATAGTACGAGAAGTGTACTTTTTAAGAAATTAATTTATTTGAGTTATTTTTGAAATATAAAATTGGTTGTATTTTTTAAAGCTATAATTCTTGTAGACATTCTGTGGTTAAACTTTTGATTGTGCTTATTAAAAAGGGTCATTTATGTTTTGCATTTCAGCTTTATGAAAAATAAAGTTTCTTTGGGAAGGTGACATTTGGTTTCCTGATTACAGGAGGGAGTTGTCTCACGCAGGGCGGGGAAAGCCCCTGGCTGATGCTCAGACCAGGAGAGGATTAGTACCCTAGGCTCTCCCACCTGCCCAGGGGTGAAGGGTGAAGACCATTTCCACAGTGTACTGAGCTGCTAACAGGGCAGCCCGCATGCTGGGGGCACCTTGTATAGACGTGTCTAACTCAAGAGTTCTGATTGAAAGCACATAGCAGAAGCTCTGGAACTTCCCTTTTCAGTTGTAAGGTCATGATTCAGTTCTTTGGTGCCCCACCGAGTAATAGAATATGGGCAGCTTTTGCAAGGTATGAACTTAGGTGTTTCTTATTTGCTGCAGTGAGTCAGAGGAAGCCCAGTAACTAAGAGAAGGATAGATAAAATTACTGGAATCTTTCCAATAGCTCTGCCCTACCTCACTGTCTAAATGAATTAAGGCTAAATCATATTTAATTTTTCCAGAATGACTATATATAGAGCTGTGAGAAAGTGAGGTTTAGATTCAAACTCCTTAATAATTTTTCCCAGAATTACTAACAATGGTGTTTAAACAGATTTTGATTTGTGAAGATAACGTGAGAAAAGTCCCAAAGAAACCTCCGAGAGCACGGAGAAGTTGACCAGGTCCTGGGTGGGGTGGTGCTTCTCTCCTGAGAAGGGCACTGTGTCCCTCCCTGGGTAAGCGCCCTGGATACTCCTAATGTTCCAGTGTTGGGGCAAGGGCAGGCCGGTGGCTCCTCTAAAAGGCAGGCAGGCCGGGCAGAGGGAAAAGAGACGCAAAGCTCTCCACCTCCTCCCTGAGGGCCTGGACAGCCCCACGGTGTTTCTCATCCCTGGCTAGTTTCTCCTTGAACTCCTTCAGGGTGGCCTTGACACCGACGTCGTTCTGAATCTGCAGAGTCAGTTCTATACCTGTGTGGCAAAGAGAGATGAGTCCTCTGGGACCAGGAGACACACTCAAGACCCAGATCCTCCAGCTGGGGGTGTGACAGCCATACATATTAACGTTCAGCCCAGAGATGATTCTTGTATGCACCCTCCCTTGGGCGGGACAAGTTTACAGACATTTCAGACCAATGCTCTGCTAAGTGATTTCTGCCATCTCCTGCCCCCAGCACTCAGCTTTGACACAGGAATGTCCCTCAGTGGCTGGGTCTCCACTGCTCAGACTCCACACACACAGCGCAATGCAGGGAACTTCCAAACCCATATTCTTACCTTTGTGGATAAAGTGAGCTACTTTTTGAAACTCTTTTTCCAGAAGTCCTCGGGACGTCAGTGCTGGAGTCCCCAGTCGCAGCCCACTGGGCCGCAGTGCGCTTCTGTCACCTTCAACATAAACAGGCTCTGTGCTTGGGTTGCACCCAAACTCGCCTCTGACCACTGTGCACTGAAAAGAGGCCCTTGGGCAAAACGAGCAGGCCTGCAGATGCCAGTTTGATCTAGTGAGGAGAGCGCAGCTGATTTCCACAATAGAGGCGGAAGCAAAGGCACAGGCAGCGGGCACACTCTGACTGCTCTACTTTAATAGTAAGAGTCACCCTCTGTGACATGCCCTTTGCTCCTAAAAGTGAGGCTAGCCTCTGTCTGGGTTTGGGTTGCATCTCCCACACCTTTTGACCCACTGAGAAATCCAGTCTGTTTTCCAGTGTCCCCTGCCTCCCTGATCAAAAAGCCTCTCACCTCTAAGCACTAGCTCAATCCTCGCAGGGCTAGAGCCATCCAGGAGAGCCACAGCTTAGCTCCCATCCAGCATGGTGCATTTATCCCCAAATCATTTGATGTTTGTCCAGAAAGCCAATTATCATCAGCTCTAATTGCCCATAAGTGCAGACAGGAGGGTTGTGGAGGAGAAGACTAAGGACTCTCACCTGGGCAGGTGTTCTTGTTGCAGGCAATAGAACAGGCTTCTAGCACCTTCTCAGCCCTGCCACCATCTGTGCCTTTGGAACGGAGATCCACGAGGATCAAATGGTTGTCAGAACCACCTGGAAACCAAGTAGGACATGTAGGAATGCAGATGGTCACTCCATGCCAAGTGGAGGGATTTCTCTCTTCCTAATGGGCTGGGGAGGAAAGGACGAAAGCGATGGGGTCAGGATGGTGAGTGCCCCACTATATTTCCCTGGAAGGCGTTGCTCACCTCAAGACACTCCAGGACCTAAGAGCTGGATAGAAAGGACAGTGTGTAGAAAGGGTGCCCGATCATGCAGAGGGGCTGTGAGGCTGAGGGGAGAATGACCTGCCTGCCCACTGCAATGACCCAGCACACCGGCTGCCAGGCAAGAGCCTCAAAGCTTGTCTGGGGAGTGACAGCTTGCTCAGTGCTACTCACAGCTTCTGTTTCTATAACAAATCACTTGGGAAGTTCCCACACATCTCTGAAATCAATCTTCAAGGCTCCCTGTGAGGCAGCATCAGAGTAGCAGGTGGTGGTTCCATTGATGTAACTGTGTAACCGCCACCTTCACTGAGCACATATTGGGCATCAGGCACAATAGCCTGCCATAGAGTTTATCCTGGTCCTGAGGGTGATAGTATTAACGTGGTGCAGGTGAAGATATCGAGGCTACAGGAACATTCTGGAACTGGCCAAGGCCGCCCAGAAGTCTTTGAAGTGCAGTACCTGGATCTTTTCACTTTGAACTCTCACTAATACCAATTCACTAACTTGGCAACAGCGATGATTTCAAAGATGCAGGTGAACTAAGTCAACGCTTGGCTCTGGACCCCGCAGCCCAGAGCTTAAGTTACAGCCCCCACAGCCTCCCACCTATGAGCCGTGTGGCTTTAATCAGGCAGTTCATAATTGGAACCTCAGACACCCATTTGTAAAATAAGACCAACAATATACAAGGCTGTCAGGTTTAAATAAGGTACTATGTATAGCTCTTGGCCAGTGCCAGGCACAGGGCCGGTGTCCAGAAATGCTGGCTGTGATTACGATCACCATTATGTGCCTCAGCTGCTGCACCGAGTCTTCAGAGCAGAGGGAACAAAGGGTGAGGACAGGCCTGGGAGCTCAGGGGGGGTGGGGGGACTCACCGGGAGGCTTCGAGCAGCAGGGCTGCCAGGGCTGCCTGTACCCAGACAGAGTTTGGCCTAAATCCTTGTGATGCCAAGCCTGGTTCCCAGACCAGCATCACCTGGGGGCTGGTTAGATAGGTGGACCCCACCCCAGGCCTGCAATGACATATGCACATCCACATTTGAGAAACAGTGACCTAAAGGACCTTGAAGGTCACAGTCCAGTCAGGTTTCTGTGGCTTTCCTACTGGAAGATGGGGAGGAAGGGGAAAGCAAAGATGGGAAGTGAAGGACAACAGAAAAAAGGTGCTTTTCAGAGAAGATGGCATTTGCCCCAGCTCTGCTGCTCACAAGGTTTGGTGGGGAGCCAACGCCTCAGACCGGGGCCTATAACCCTGTGAAGGGCAGGCAGGGAGTGGGCACCTGCATCTACAGGGGACCAGGTCTCACCTTCCTGGCCCACCTGCTGCTGGCGCACACGGCAGCCTGTGAGCAAAAGAAAGCTGCCCTTCTTCGCAGTGACCAAGTCCACTGCCTACCAGAAAACCGCTGCCATCCTAACTGTAAGCCTGCAGTGGCTGAAGGGGAAGGCACCCCTGAGTGAGGCCCTCACCTGGAAAGTCCATGTCACTCAGCGCCACCATCTTTGAATTAAAGCAAACGTGGACACAGAAAACTCCCACGACCTCCCAGCAGGATGGTCTGTTGCACCTTGACCCTCAGGTGAGTGGAGACACTGCTGCAGGCCAGAGCAAGGCATCGCCAGAGGGAAGGCCCCGGCGTCCTGCCCTGTTTCAAGTCCTGGCGCTGCCACCCACCAGCTATGTGACCACTGTGCCTAACCTCCCTCAGGTGAGCCTCAGGTACTCCTTTAAGAAAGCTGTTCTGAGGACTCATGGCCTCACCTGCCAAATGACAAATGGCAGCTACTATTGCCATCGTCTCTGGCCCAGCCGAGGAGGCAGCTGTCACTGTGTAAGGAAGGGGGAGGCCACAAGGGGCACACCAGCTCCTCTGGAAGTGATCCCAACTCATACTCCATCTGTAGCCACAGTGCCAGGGCCACTCCCCTGCGGCCATACCCCAACTGGATTAACCTAAGGAGCAGGGCCATGGCCTCGGTCACGGGTGCCGCCCAAGTTTCTGTTGGTACCTGTGACTACTTTGTAGCCCAGCTCCATCAAGGTCGCAGCCAGCACCCTGCAGTTGGCCACCACCTGGCGCTGATAAACTCTGAATTCTGGAGTCATGGCCTGCTTCAGAGCCACAGCAACCCCTGCAGGAAGAGACTGGTCAGGCAGGAGACAGACTAAAAGACAGACTGAGAGTCAAAAATACCTTGTTTCCACTCAGGCGTCCTTGCTTTTTGGAGTCATGGAAAGGGGTGGATTATATCCCCCACAAATGACGTATATTTTTAACCCTACAATTACCTGGCTAAGCCTCCTGACCTCTTCTGGAGGATGTGCTTTTGAGGTAGCCTTTCTTCCAGGCATGGAAGTTTTGTGCTAATAAGATGCCACAGGAAAGCTTTTCTTAAGCAAGATAGATTGACAGTCCTCTTTTAAGCTCGATATGTGACATGATTGCTTAGCGGCCCTAAAACTGATGTGTTGATGCAAAATTATGCAGATCTTTCAGCTCAGAGTCCAGGTGAGGGTGGAGCCTGCTCTACCCTGCGCGTCCAGACTTATCTGGTACCTTGTGTTCAATCCTGAGGGCTGCTTACAGGCCACTGAAAATGGAGGAGAAGGCAAAATGCTTGTGCCTGAGTCCTGCCAGAGGAAATGACTCGAAAAGGCCTAGAGTAGCTGGAGGCTGGGATGCCATCCTCTGAGAGTTGAAGAAACTGCAGATGCTGAGCTTGCAGGTACAAGAGGGGAACATGAAAACACCTGGTGAAAGCCAGCCCCGCCCCATGGCCTGGTGCCTAAATTCCCCGTTCACTGTCTCCTCCTTGCCCCTCTCCGAAACACCAGCGCTTCTCATGATGGAGACGTTACACCTTTGTCCTGGGCTCTTCCGGCAACTGCTGCTGCAGAGAGTAACTCTGAGATCATTACACATTTTCTAAGCCGCTGTACAGAGAAGGAATAAGGCAATGAGTGTTTGCTGGGAGGGGTCGTGGAGTCAGAGCCAGGAGCTACTGGTGGGGCTCCAAGGTCGATGAAGCTAGGGTCAGACACAGGCGCGCCTACCCCACAGGAGGTCAGGGGAGAGGCATTGTCCTTGCTAATCAAACTCCCTTTGCTATGCCTTCTTCCAGTTGTCAGATTCCTTCCCTGTTGTTTCTTAAAGAGGGCTACACATAGAATGGGCCTGATTCTCAGTTTTGTCTAGGGGTAGCCACACATGTCTCTACCTTACACCAGTCACCGGTTTCCTGGACTTCCTGGTTAGCATCTCCTAGTCAGAGACAGTCCTCTAGTTTCTCCCTGGTGTAGGAATCCAGGCATGAACATCGGTGGACAGGTGAGATGGGAGTTAGGGGCACAAGATGAACAAAGTGGGAAAACCCTCAGTCTGACTGCATGGGGGCCTCCATGGGTGAAGGGATGCCTTCTCACGGCTTGGGGTTGGGTTTCGTGATTTTACCAGCAATGGCGTGGTTGTGGGGACCTCCCTGTAGTCCTGGGAACACAGCAGAGTTGATGAGCGACTCCAGGTTGTACAGAATCTCTTGGCCAGTTTTGGGATCCGTGCTGCGCACTCCTGGAAAAAAAACATCACAATGGGAACAACAGATAGGCTGGCCCCGCTGTTTTCTCCCTGCCTGGAATCAAACCCAGACTGCCTAGCTAGGCGATGCTAAGCACAAGCCTGGCTTCTACTCCGGGAGGCAAGACCTGGTATGAAATGCTGCGGGGCACAGGGGGCGCTTGCTTCAAAGGGGGGCACCACGCCCAGATGAAATGAAAGGGTGAAAATTCCCTCCAAAGGGGGACACACAGTGTAACAGAGAATACACCAGGGGCATATCTCCTCCAAGAAGTGTCAGAGAACGGTCTTTTAATACAACTACTTTGAGGGAGACAAGACTCATGTGGCTAGGCACAGGAAATAAGGTTCCTTTCAGGGAAAAGGTTAATAATCGGTAATAACTACTAATGTCTCCATAGACCTTCTTGTGAGCCAGAGCTGCTCTAAGCACTTCACCTAAGTTAATTCATTGTATCCTCACAACAGCAGTCCAAAGGAGCTGGTACTGTTACTCTGGTCCCTGCTCTGAAGGTGAGGAAATGAGGCACAAAGAGGTCACACAACTAGCCCAAGATCGCAGTGAGTATGGGGCACAACCAAGATTTGCTCTGGCCAGCTGAGCCAACAAATCACAATATCCAGTGGGGAAAACAAACATCTCCCAGGGCGGTGGGAATGGCTACCTGCCTCAGAAACCTCCACACAACTGAAGGACCTCAGGAGTGCAGAGGCTACCCATGGGTACACGGCTGTGTCCAGGGCTGGAGCTGGGCGAGGAGCTCCTGACCCAGTTTCCGGAGGGCTGGCTTCTCTGCTGATGCAGGTTCATGCACCAGTCCCCACCACGGGCTAAATGATGACCTGATTGCCATTCTGGCTTTCTCAGGTACAGGAATCCCAAAATAATGGGAGCCTCTACGTACATGTGGACTGTAAGCATTCCATTATTGGAAAGAGAAATTCCACACTACCATGATAAAACTGGCACTATGATTTATACATCAATGCCTTATGGTTTGATGATTGTGAATCTTTCTCTAGGAGAAACATGGCCAAGTCCTCCAAAATAATTGTTCCATGAGGCCTCTGGGTAGCCCTTGGGCAGCCACGCACATCTCCCTTTCAGTCCAACACCTGCCTCATGAGAGGGTTAGTTGAGCCAAAGGAAGATGGTCTCCAGCACAATATCCTTCCTCCTTTCCCAGGACCTGGATAGCTGGGCTCAGGGCTTCTTTCTAGATCCCTTCTGAGGCCTGTCATCATCCCCTCCTAAGCAGCTCTTTCAGGGATCTTAATATCTTCAAGGGGCCAGGTAAGAGTTTTCCTCAGCTTCCTAAACCAGATGTGAACACCCAGAGGAGAAAGCAAACCCCAACATCCATGCTCAGGAGCACACCTCGCCTGTAGAACACCATGCCGGCGCGGCAGCCTCTCAGGGTTTTGTGGGTAGTGGTGGACACCACGTGGCAGTGTTCAAAGGGGGAGGGCACCACGCCAGCTGCCACCAGCCCGCTGATGTGCGCCATGTCAGCCATGAGATATGCCCCGTTGTCATCGGCAATCTTCCGCAATCGAGCATAGTCTAGGTTTCGGGAGTAGCAGCTGGTTCCTAAGATGGCGAAAGTGATACCGCTGTCAGAGACCCATGGCCAACTACGAGTGGCTGCAAGGTGGCCTCTGCATACACATGTTCAAAAGCTTGAGTATTTCTCCTTCTAAAATCTGAGAACAAAAACAAAGGATGTTCTCAAAAAATGCCTTTGTGTCGAAGGCAACCACTGTGATCTCTGCCTCTTCAATGGCATGATGGTCAGGATGGCCTCCAGCTACTACTACCCCCCCCCAATCAGTCGGGGAAAAACATTTCTAGATGCTTCTCCGCAATCAGCCTCGGATCTTATTGCACCACATGCTAATGGTGGCAAAACGGACACTTGGCCTGAAATAGAATATACTTAGACCCAAGAAGCTCAGCCAAGGAAGAAACTAGCAGTGAACAAGGACAGGGTGGGGAACACCGTCACATCTTCACTCTGTAAGAGGCCTGGGACTGGTAACTACTACACTTAGTTGCTTTCTGTGCAGTTCGTCACCTGCAATAATCAGCTTCGGGTGGAAGAGGCGGGCATTTTCCTCCAGTTGGTCATAGTTGATGTAGCCAGTGTCTGGGTTCACCTGTGGAATGTCATGGATACTGCAGGCTCAGGTAGCCCTCTCCAGCCAGGCCTCCCACCTGAACTTGCACCAGCTGTCAAGGATAAGATGGCTTCTTCCACCTGCTCAAAGCTGTCTGCTCCTCTCCGCCATGAAAACAGGAACGATGTCCCAGGCCAGGACTTGAGGGTGAGGTGGGATACTAGAGTATTTGGCATGCACAAGTGGTGTAGACAATTGAGTATCATTCACCGACTCACAATGCCCTCCTCCCTTCCCCCAGGGTTCTCCTGGGATGAGAAGGAACCAAAAAGCCACTGCAGAATGAAAGATAAAGCAAGCACCACACCAAGCAGGAACTGACTCAGTTACTTTCAGGAATGAGACAAAGTGCCTGCCAAGAGCACTTTCAGTCCAAGTTCAATGAGGCCAGAAAAAGAAATAAAGGCATAAGGATTAGAAAACCTAAAAAAGCTGATTTTACTCACAGACACAACTATAGTTCCAAGACTGTAGAAGCAAGCTATTAGAATTAGCAACTGAATTTAGCGAGGTCACTGGATATAGGGTCGAAAACCAAAAATCAATTATAGTCATATATATAAGCAGCAAAAAATAGAAAATGAAATTTGAGAGAAATTTAAAAACACTTTTAAAAAGTTACAGTAATTAAGGTGGTATGTTCTTGTGGGAGGAGGATCTGACAGGCAGAAGAGCCTGTCGTGACGGCTAGCTATCGACTGATGGCAGGGAAGGTATGGTCTTCCAATAAATGGCACTAGGTCAACTGGATATCCACGTCGAAAAAATGTTATCTGGATGCCTGCCTCAGCCACACAAATCAATTCCAGATGGACTGCAGATCCATCTCCACGGGAAAGGTAAAACAACTTTTTTTCTTTTGGCAACACATTTCTTAGTAAGTTCAGTTTATTAAAGTTATGTTAAAGCATTTATGCTAAGGGGAAGTAAAAATAATCACAGGGGGGTGTTGTGGCTCAGTTGGATGAGTGTTGTCCCATGTACCAGGTCATGGTTCAATTCCTGGTCAGGGCACATGCCCGGGTTGTGGGTTCAGTCCTCAGTAGGGAGCATGCAGGAAGGAGGCAGCCGATCAATGTTTCTCTCATCGATGTTTTTATCTCTCTCCCTTCGTCTCTCTGAAATCAATAAAAACATATCTTTAAAAAAAATAATCATCACAGTAGGAGGAGTTACTGTAGGAAAGATTTAGGGACATGGGGGGCATGGGAGCCCTCTAGGGAGGAGGTGGTAAGAAACTCCCTGTCCCATGGAGGGAAGGGTTTTGGGTTAGGTGGTCACCCTTTCCAAATTAAAAAAGTGTTTTCAATTCAACGCAATTACAGAATCTTGTGTGCTAGGTTATAGAGACCAAGAAGTCATCTGGAAAGGCAGGCTGAAAGACGATTTGTGGTTTTGTCTTATGTTTTGTTTTAGGGATGTAGCCGATTCTTTCTTAGTCACCTGAACTGAGCAAAGAAACTATTGATAAAAAAAATCAATGGCTGATCTACAGGGCAAAAAAGGACATCACTCTAAAAAATTTTTAGAGGATATAATTACCAAAAAAATCTGTCGCTACTCTCTCCCTCCACATTTTGCTTTTGAAACTTGTGAGATTTTTTAAAAAAGGTTTCTTGTTTGCTCTTTTTAATCTTGAAAATTTGACAGTAAAACAGCTCCTGGAACAATTCATAGGCATTTGTAACACTGTCCTGGGGCCAGAGCAGTGCAGAGGCATTGGACAGGAGGGAAGGAGCAGCCCCTCATAGCACAGGACCAGAGGGAAGACTTCAGTAACAGCAGACATTGGGCCCCCAAAGGCCTCATCTAAGGTTGAAAAGCAAGTTGGTGATTACTCTGCCACCATTCTTTCTATGGTAAAAGAAACTAGGAATTGGCTTTTGTGTTCTCAGTGCAAAGACAGATCACTGTATTACCACTGTCATGTTTCAAAATCCATCTTCAAGGTCAGCGTTGGCCAGTGCAGATACCTGTCACTGGAAACACCAAGGCTTTCTATGAAAATATATGAACCATCACTTGCACTCAGAAAGCATATGGCCCTGGCCAGGTAGCTCAGTTGGTTAGAGCATCATCCCAATACACCAAGGTTGCAGGTTCAATGTCCAGCCAGGGCACATACAAGAAGCAATCAATGAATATACAAGTAAGTGGAACAAATCAGCGTTTCTCTACCTCTCCCCAAAACCAATTAAAAAATAAAATAAAATAAAGCATATGTGCAATTAACTAGAACTGAGACAAAGGCTAATAATAGATTAAAATAGCAAACAATCAAAGATATGCAACAATGATTACAGAATGCCAAGAGAGATCAATGGCTTGGTGTTCTTTCTCTCTCTCTCTTCCTTCCTTCCCTCCTTCCCTCCTTCCTTCCTTCCTTCCTTCCTTCCTTCCTTCCTTCCTTCCTTCCTTCCTTCCTTCCTTCTTTCTTTTTCTTTCTCTCTCTCTCTCTCTTTCTTTCTTTCTCTTTCTTAAAATGTTTTTATTGATTTTTTTAGAGGTAGAAGAAGAGGGAGAGAGACAGAGAAACATGTATCGGCTGCCTCCTGTACACACCCCACCCAGGGATCCAACCTGCAACCTGGGCATGTGCTTGGACCAGGATCACCTTTCAGTGCACAGGACAACATTCAACCAACTGAGCCACACTGGCCTGGGCAGCTTGATTTTCTTAAAAAGATAAAATTATGTGTCTGATATTCAACCAAGCATAATAATGCATGGCTACCTTTGCTCGTGGTAGGACATATGAAACGAACCAGGGATGGCCCATTCAATAAACACGAGGAAAGAGTTCTTGGACACAAGGAAAAATCATCACGTGCACAGAGTGTACCATAAACAAGTATGGTTACCTCTTTGTACCCATTTATCTATTTATCTCTGTAGATAAGTCACTATGCCCCTCATGAGCCCATGAGTCTAACATGCATTTTTAAAATTTTTTTATTGAATTTAGAAACACTGATTTATTGTTCTACCCATTCATGTACTCATTGGTTGCCTCTTGTATGTGCCCTGACCAGGGATTGAACCCCCAACCTTGGTGTATCAGGATGACTGAGCCACCTGGCCAGGGCCTTACATGCATTTTTTTTTTTAAACCAAACTGTTTATGACAAGGGTCCCACATAAATATTTGCCAGTCCTGAGATGGGCATATGGCCTGGCTCTGACTGGGCTAAGGAGGGCTGGCTAGGTGCTGATGATAAGTAGGGCGGCTGGCTCTGGTGCTGGAGCTAGGGATGCAGCTGCTGTCACTAGTAGTCCAGCTGTGGTGGACCTGGCTGCTGGGAGTTGTCATCCCAGCTGTCACTGACCCCTAGCTCTGGAGCAGTCAGCCACCCTGCTGTGGCTGGAACCTCCTGTGCAGTTGCCTCCCCAACTGTCCCCCTGTGCCTCAGATCGGCCCCCTGTGTTCCATCCCAACTGTCCTCAGACAGCCCTGTATGCCTGAGGAGTCCCCAGGACAGGGAAATGACAAATGGTGAAAGGTGGGGACTTCATATAGTGCCAGGTGAACAAAACTTCTTTCTATTGGTACAGCCAAACACTGGAGGCTTTCTGAGGAGATGGACTACGGAGCTATGGAGAGGCACTCTTACCTTATAGGGCATAGATTCAAAAAAGATGGATGTAGCAGAAATTTTCTTCTTGTCTGTCATGAACCCGTGGGTCAGGTGGCCTCCATCAGGCAGATCCAGGCCCATGATGCGCCCATGGGGTTCCACCAGGGCAGTGTACACTGCGAAGTTGGCAGGGGAGCCTGGATGGGGCAGACCAGAGGTAAAATTGCTTCTGCCCATGAAGCGCCCGGCAGGACCCCAAGCTTGGCTACTAAGCCATCAACCAGAAGTGGCAAGAATAGACTTGGCACCATATATAATAGTGAAATGCTCCATCTCTGAGTCCATCTGGTTCAAATCTGTGTAGTTCCCATGGCCTTCAGGCTAACAGCTGCTTTAGACATGCTAATCACTGGAGGAAATCTGCTTGGGGCCTCAATTCTACTTTCTTAAGATGGATTTGAGGATTAGGTCTCATTTGGCACCTTCTCCATCAACAAATCTTTCCTTACTCCAAACTCTGAGTTTTGACCTTTCAAAGTGTGGGGCGCACGGACTTTGGACTGGTAACAATTATGCATCCCTGTAGCCCCCAGAGGTTTGCCTGCACCAATCCCCTCGAGAATGAGGGAAGGGGATGGTCAGAGATACGGCACTATCCTTGAGGGGCAAGAACAGCTGGGAGCCAAGGACATGGAGAAAGACAAACGCAACCAGCAAGGGCTTACTTCTAACTTTTGTTATGGGCAGTCCTTCTCTTAGGACTCCTCTCCACAAGCATTTGCCTCAGTCCTATCTGGACCTGGTAATTACCCGAGTATGGCTGGACATTGACCCCCCAGCACTGGGGGTCCAGACCATAGACCTGCAGCGCGCGCTTCTGACAGAGGATCTCCAGCTCATCGATAAACTCCGTACCGCCGTAATACCTGTGTGAGGGAAGCAGGGGGCTTAGGCTCACTCTGCCAGCGGCCAAAGCAGCTCAAGCAGGACAGAAGGAGACGGAGCCCTGGCGCACAGCCACCATCAGTGCCCAGCTGTGTGACACCGAGCGAGTGTCTGCTCCTCTACCAGGCAGCTGACGTAAGCGACAGGATGAGCACATGCTAAGTGAAATAAGCCCATTACAACACTGTGATTTCTTATATAAGGTACCAAGAGTAGTCACATTCATGGAGACGGAATGTGCAATGGTGATTGACCAGGGGCTGGGTGCGGGGAGAGGTAGAGAGTTATTGGGGGGTTTGCACTTCTACCAGAATTTTACTTTTCATTTAATAATTATATATAAAAATTTATTGAAAACATAAGTTTATGGTTTTTTTATCAGTATACATACTAATAATCATAATAATTCGGAAGAAAATTTTAACACTTAGGCCTTGTGGTCACAAAAGGCTTTAAAAATTTTTAAATTAAATGTATATACACTTTTTTTATTACAGTAAAAAACACGTAACATAAAACTTATCATCTTAACCAATTTTTTTTAAAAAAAAGTGTTTACTGATTTTTAGAGAGAGAGGAAGAGAGAGAAACATTGATTGGATGCCTCCCGCATGCACCCTCACAGGGATTGAGCCAGCAACATGGGCATGTGCCCTGACCAGGAATCAAACCAGCGACCCTTCAGTGCACTGGATGAGTTCAACCCACTGAGCCACACCGGCCAGGGCTACCATCTTAACCATTTTTAAGCACACAGTTTAGTGTTAAGTAGCTCACATTGATAAGTATTCACATTGTTGTACAACAGATCTCTAGAACTTTCTCATCTTGCAAAACTGAAACTCTGTATCTACTGACCAACTCCCCATTTCTCCCTTCCCCAGCCCCTATGTTCCATTTCTAAGATTTTGACTACCATAAGTACCTTATATAAGTGGAATCATATACTATGTCTTTTGTGATCAGTTTATCTCATTTAGCATGATGTCCTCAAGTTTCATGCTTGTAGCACGCGACAGGATGTCCTTCGTATTTAAGGCTGAAGGACATCCTATTCTATGTATATAACACACTTGCTTATCCGTTTGCTCCCGTCTGTCAGCTACTCTGAATAACGCTGTTATGAACATGGGTGTAGAGATATCTGTTTGAGGTCCTGCTTTCAATTCTATTGGGATATATACCCAGAAGTGGAATTGCTGAATCATATGGTAATTATATTTTTAATTTTTTGAGGAATCTGCATACTGTTTTCCACAGGGGCTGCACATTTTACATTCCTACCAACAGTGCACAAGGGTTACAATTCCTCTACATTCTCATCAACACTTGTTTCTGTGCGTTTTTTATAGTAGCTATTGTAATGGGTGTGAGGTAATAGCTTACTGTGGTTTTGATTTGCATTTCCCTCATGATTAGTGATGTTGAGCACTTTTTCATGTGCTTGTTGGCAGGAATTACTATTTAATGGGTACAGAGCTTTGTTTATGCAAAATGAGAAAGTTCTGGCCCAGCCAGTGTGGCTCAGCAGCTGAGCATCAACCTGTGATCCAGGAGATCGAGGTTCAATTCCCGGTCAGTGCACATGCCCAGGTTGCGGGCTTGATCCCCAGCAGAGGGCACGCGGAGGCAGCCGATCAATGACTCTCATCATCGATGTTTCTATCTCTCTCTCTCCCTCTCCCTTCCTCTCTCTGAAATCAGTAGACATATTTTCTTTTTTTTTAAATGGGAAAGTTCTGGAGATGGATGGTTACACCTTATTGTGAATGTACTTAATTTTTTTACCACAGTAAGGAAAAAAGGGTCAATGAGAGGTTTTCACTCATAATGAGGCAGGCTAGTAAGAAGCTAGGCAAGTGGAATGGGGAAACTGAGACAGGTAGCTGAACAAACTGGACAAGCAATTTACAGCCAGATACAGAAGGTCACCAGGGCGGACAGCCCTGGGTGACTAGCAACAGTCAAAACTGGTACTGGGCCTTGCCCCCAGGGTAGACTTTCCTCCCCTGGCATATTGCTGGTCATGTGGTTTAGATCTCCTGCCTTGGGGCTGACCCTGAAAGGGTACACCTGGAAAAGCTGATGAAATTATATTTAATTCCTCCCCCAAGACCACCCCTAAACTCCCAGCCTTTAAAACCCTTAAGATGAAGGTCCCAGGGCCCACTCTCCCTCCCAGGGGCCACACCCATGCCTTTCCCTTCCCCCTTTCCTTCCCCAATAGGCGTGTATCTCCTAAACTCTAAGGGACCCCACAAGACTTGCAACCAGGGAGCAATGGGCAGCGGCAGCTCTTCCCGCGCTAACCCCTGAACCTCTCCCCAAAGCCCTCCTTTCTCTGACTTCCCAGTGAGCCAAAGCAGCCCTGCCTTGGCTCATTTCTTTCCTGTAACATTTTTAGGGAACCAAAGCAGCCCCACCTAGGCTGTCCTATTGCTTCTTCTATCCTAGGCCCTTCCTTGTTTCACTGTACCCAGCTTTAATAAAAGTACTCTCAGAATCACCTAGATTCTTGTTGTGAAATCTTTCCTGCAGGAAGTCAAAAACCCACACACTGCCAGCTGGCCTTAAGCAGACCTGATCTGGGCCCGGTCACCTTTCCGGTAATGACACTTCTAATGTCAAATGTGTGGGTTTTTCCCCTCACACCAACCAGTTCTGACACCAACCAACTGTCCTACGATTCAATTCAGTTCAGACCCAACTAGCTGGAGTTAGCACCTCAAGCTAAGGGCTCAGTCCCACAGAATGACCTCACTTCAGAGGCCAGTCACAATTATCGGTCCCCCTGGTTACTCACACTTCTGACATATTCTGGGATTCCCACAACACCCTCTCATGTTCAATAATTCACCAAAATGACCCACAGAACTCAGGAAAGCACTTTACTTACTATTACTGGCCAGAGATACATGGGGCAAGGTATGGCAGAAAGGGTTTGGAGCTTCCATGCCCTCTCCAGCAGTGCCACCCTCCCAGCACTCAATCGTTCACTAACTGGGAAGCTCTCCAAACCTCACCTTTTGGGGTTCTTATAGTTTTTATTATGAGGTGACTGATCAAATCATTGGTCATTGGTGATTAACTCAGGCTTCAGTCCTCTCACCATGCCTTGCTCTTTCTGGCCAACAGCCCCCATCCTCAAGCCATCTAGGGGCCCACCAAGCGTCACCTCTTTAACATAATCTCAGGTATGCTCATTATGAATAAAAGACATTCCTATCACCATAGATCCCAAGAATTTTAGGAGCTCAGGTGCCAGAAACCAGGGAAAAAGACCACATATTTTTTATCATTCCACAATTGGAAAACATCTGGATTTGGGGCCCAGCTCTGCTACCAGTGTGCAAACTTGAAAAGTCACTGAATTTTAGTGAGTCTTAGCTATCCCATCTTTACAATGTGGAACCCAGCACCACTTTCCCTGTAGGGCTGCCATGAGGATCAAATGAGATATTAGTTGTGAAAACACCCAATGATCTCTTCAAGGCACGATGCAAAAGTTAGTCATTCACAGCTGGAGAAAGACAAGCCCTCAATTTGGTTTTCGGCCCTTCTACAGAGAGCTTTAGAGTATCTCAGGACAGAATGCTAGTTCAACTCTAAGGGTTACCTCTTCTTTTTCTCTGTCTTTGGGACACAAATGTATAAATTTGCAAAACCATATGTCAGATTCTGTAATCACCACCTTTGCCTGGTGATGACTGTAAAAGAATATAATTTCTCATGGTTCTTAGGGTGAAGGGTTGACCGAAATCACTGCCTACGTCAATCCAACATTTATAATGCAGAAACAATCTCTGTGCGACAGATTCAGTGTCCACTTCTGAGTCAGTCCAAAACTGATTCAGTTACTCATACAGCAACAGCCACCTTCCATAACATTACTCGGAGAACTTACTGACCTTTTCCTAGAGGCTTGACAACAGTTCAGCAGCTCCATACTCCTTTATGCACTGGCCTGTTAAAGTGGCTCTGAGTAGAGCTGCTCCTAGAACATTGGTGCTTTCCCAGCTGGGCACGGTAAAAAGGCATGTCAGACAGCAGGAACGGACAGAAACCCTCAGGTGGTTGGGACTCTATACTGATTCAGTACCTTACATCACTATGTCAGGAGCAGGCCTTTGATAACATTCACATACCTCTGGCCTGGGTACCCCTCAGAGTACTTGTTATTTAAGCAAGAGCCTAGAGCCTCCAAAACTGCTCGGCTGGTGAAATTCTCTGAGGCGATCAGCTCCAATCCAACCCTCTGCCGGTTACTCTCCTTCTTAATGATGTTGTAAACCTGATGAGAAGAAAAGACACTAAACATGTAGACCTCTTAAGTTCAACATTCTGCTCTGATCAAAGCAATAACCAAGTAAAGAGAAGAGCTACTGTTATAGAGACATGTTTTGTCCTCAGAAACTGACCATAACCCAAATAACCAAATTCAGAATATACTTAAGATAAAAATTCTACCCCACCTTGTTGCCTTTATTTCCCTGTTTCACCAAGCTTTTCCCTCCCCATGGATTGCTTCTCTTCCTTAAAAGATGGGTAGGTAAATTCACAGGGACAGAAAGCAGAACAGTGGTTGCCTAGGGTTTGGGAGTTTGGAGGAGTAACTGTTAATGGGTTCATGGTTTCTTTGGGGGAAGATAAAAGTGACATAAATTGATGGTGAAAACACTAAAAAAACACTAAATTGTGCACTTTAAATAGATTATTGTATGGTAAGTGAATAATATCTCATGTATAAAACTGCTATAAAAATACATTAATAAAAGATGCTTCTTGGTGTCTAAATGTAGAAAAGGGTCACTTCTCAGCGACTCCTCCCTCTCCCTCCACAGCACTCTGCACTTTGTAGACACTCAGAAATACTTAAATTTACCCTGGAAGGGCTTTTAGCGCTTTGTCAACTCCTGGCACTTTTACACTAACTGCAAGGCTATTCTCAATAAAGTATACTCATGATTAGAACTAGAAGGTAAACAGGAGACTCGATGTAAGAACACCCATGAATACCCCACACCCTCACCTCGATGTCGTTTTCTTTCAGGGGCTGCGCCAGCATTTTATCATGCGAGGACCACAGGTCAGCATCTTTGGGAGTGCTGTTGACTGCAGTCGCCATTGCACTGGTTCAAAGTTGCCTAAAAATGGAAGAACTTCCAACATTAAATTCAGTCAAAGCTCACTGCAACCTGTTAGTTTTCTGAGTTGCTAAAGTACTCATACTACTTTTTCCCTCAGAATGGTAAACATGAAGATATTCTATTACAAAACCACTGGCAGGACTTCCGGTTCCCTTCTGAACTGTGGATATCAGCTTGTTATCCAGTTAGTAATGAGAACTATTTCTGCTCCCTGGGAGGCCTGACCCAGCAGACAGAGCCCTGTGCTACCTTTGCTCAACTAACCTTTTCCCGGTTATGGCTTATCTCTCCAACTAAACTAATTTCCTTGAAGGCAAGGACCATGTGTAACTTTAATTTTTTTAAATCTTCCACAGAATTCAGTGTGGACATACATGAAGTAATATTTGCCAAATGCCTGAACAATAAAGAGCTGACTTAAGTGTTATTTCTCAAGTAACGAAAATGAGGCTCAGAGAAGGAAAGCATCTTAGCCCATGGCTGCACAGCAACATGGTCAGACTCGAAACCCCAAATCACAAGCTCTAAGTACCCACAAGGTTTTGAAGAAACTAAGTTAAAGCACAAACCACCCTGTAAGAATGACAGAAAACTGCATCCCATTAAAATGCTGGAAAATGCATGTTTTTTAACATATTTCTACAAAGAACAAGAATATGTGATCAGTAGCATCTCCCCTAGTGTGAAAGTTTAAATATTTATAGGAACCAACCCCCATTAATCAATAGTTGGCAGCTTTTCAGTAGTTTTCCATTAATTTGATAAGCTTTCACCTAACAGGATTCATCGAGGAGGCTCTCTGTGCCACCATGGTATTGCTAATGGGAATACAGTTGTGAACATAACAGACTGGGCCATGCCTTCAAGGGACTCCCCTGGTGGGGAAGATGAACAGCAAACAAAGCAAATGCGCTAAATGCAGGTGGATAAAATGAGGAAAGTGCCACGAAGAACAGGAGCTGGGTGCTGGGGCAAGCAGGGCTCACTGGACAGCTGTGTCAGGGGCCTATCCTGGGAGAGGGTGTCCAGGTTAAGAAAGATCCAATCATGAGGAGAGAGCCCATTTCCCAAGAGCACTATGAAATAATATATATTGCTCTCTGCTCCTAAACCCTTGTAATTTCTTAAGTGATTAGAGAAGTAGGAGCATTTTTTATTCTAATGAGGTGACTCGGGGTGGGCTCCTGGAGGGGGGGGGCTGGTCACCAGAGAGACCAAGCCATGATCAGCAGCTTGGAATTTTCAGCCCCTCCCCCACTTCTCCAGAGAGGAGAGAGAGGCTGGAAATGGAGTTAATATTTGATCATGTGTACATGAGGAAGCCTGCATATTCAGAGAGCTTCCAGGTCAGTGAACACATCTACACCAGGAGGTGATGAACCCAACTCCACAGGGCATAGAAGCTTCTGTGCTTGGGATCCTGCCAGACCTCACCCTATGTATATCATCTTGCTGTTCACCTGTATCCTTTATCAAATATTTTATTATTATTATTATTTTAATATATTTTTATTGGTTTCAGAGAGGAAGAGAGAGGGAGAGAGAAAGAAACATGGATGAGACAGTCATTGATCATCTGCCTCCTGCACGCCCTCTACTGGGGATCAAGCCTGCAACCCGGCATGTGCCCTGATCTGGAATCGAACCTCGATCTCCACAATCACAGGTTGATGCTCAACTGCTGAGCCACACTGGCTGGGCATATCTTTTAAAAACCTGGTAAACTTTAAGTGTTTCCCTGAGTTCTGTGAGCTGCTCTAACAAATGATGGAATCCCAGGAGCAAGTCATGGGAACCTCTGACTTGTACCTGAATAGGACAGAAGTTGTGGGTAACCTGGGGACCTAGTGCTTGTGATTGACACCTGAAGGGGGTGGTCTCCTGGTACTAAATTAACTCCAGGTATTATCAGAAATGGACTGAATTGTAAGACACCCAGCTGGTGTCTCAGAACCACTGATGTGAGGAAACCCCCACACATCTGGTGTCAGAAGTGTTGTGCGTGTGGTAGTGGTGTGAAAGCAAACACAGCAGAGGCTGTAGCTTTTCCTGTACAAGTACACACACAGTATAATTTGCTAGACAAATATACCCATTGAATAAAATAGTCTAATAGTCCCAAATTATAGTCATCCTCCTTAATATCTGGCACCAAAAAGAAGCTATCAATACTCTTTAACCAGGAAATTCCTAATTGGGGCTTTCAAAGTAGTCATTATTTTACCACAAGCACAACATGATTAGAAATGTAGCCACCCCTGAAAAACAAAGGTAGAAGCACTGTACTTAAACTCAATGGACTCTTCTGGGGCAATAGCAGTATCACCTTGCCAAGGGGAGGCAGGCAGGCTTGAATGTGGCTGGCCACATCCACATTTCCTGGAACAGGGAAATGGTTTGGGCACCATGCCCATGGCTTCTCCATGCTGACCTCTGCACTCAAGGGCCAGTTCAACGCATGGACCTCTGCATGAGTCAACACACTCTCAGCAGGTGGTAAGCCCACACAAAAAAGCACAAGAGCCAAATTATGCCCCTTGGTCTTAGAAGCTCAAAGAGAAAAGCTTCTTTTATATTTTGACTAGTCAAGGTTAAAAGAATTATAAGGTGGCAAGCAGAGAAGATAATTCTCAACCACCAAATAACCAAAGTCCATTTGGAACCCTCCTCCTGTGAGGACAGTCAGATAGATCTACAGTCATTGTGGGCATTCAGCTCCACTCTGCTCAGGAAAAAGAACAGTCTCTAGCTTCATCTGTGGTCTCACTCATTTCACTTCAGCGTGACAACCTGCAGCCCTCTTGCAAATCTATTCCTTACGCAAGATGCTAATTCTGACTCACAGTTACTTCTTCACCCCAGGGTGAGAGTGTATGTGTGGCCGTCACCCTCTCCTCAGGCCAGCAGAGCCCCCCCTCACTGCCCACCCACTTGGAGTTTTCTCCCTAGCATCCTGCTACCACTCAGGATCAAGTCGTCCCCCAGATGGGGTACTTAATTCATACCCTCAGTAAATCCATATCCTCGAGTCCAAATTAAGCTTTTTTTTAAACCATTAAGAAGTTTGAGTTCATTCAGAATTCAAGGTTCTTTGTCCTGTTTCAATTAAATCAATTATAGATATAATCAATCAATTATAGATATAATCTATTGTATCTATTAAGTCAATTAAATCTATTATATCCTGGGGCACCCTGTAAGGAAGGTGAAGATCCTGAGTGATGCTGTATCGACTGGACTGGGCATAGGGATGCAGTTCCCTGCAGCCTGAGCTGTCATTACAGTAGGCACGCTCCTCACTCAAGCCCAGGGAGATAGACCTAGAAAGTGAATTCATTCTCCTGTCACCAGCCTCTCATGTCTCCAAGTCTTCCCTCTGCGTTTGTCACAAGTGGAACTACCCAGAGGTCTGCTGGGGCAACTACCTGTTTTGCTTTTTTCCCCCCATTGCTTTTCAGAGTGGAAGGGAGAGAGACAGAGAAACGAGGTGAGAGAGGCTGTCTCCCATTCATGCTCCAACTGGGGACAGGGGTAGAGCCTGCAACCGAGGTTGCCCTGGGCTGGGATCGAACCCGAGACCCTTCAGTCCAAGGGTCGATGCTCTAACCACTGAGCCACTGCCTGTTGAATGTCATGTCTCAGACTCTGTGAGCTCTACTTTACTGAAGAGAAAACTGAACCTCAGAGAGCTAATGGTCCAAGGTCATTATAATAAGGGTTAGAATCTGAACTGTTTTACCTCTAGTTCCAAAGCCCTCCACCACACTGCACTAAATAAAAGCACAATTACCCACCTCCTGCATGTCCCCTCAGGCAAGAAATTCAAAATTTGATCCCATAAGAATGTAAACTGGTGTTTCCGGTGCAGCAACTGCCTGATTGATGGCACATGTTGGTGCTGGGCTCGGCTGACCAAGGTTCACTTAACTTCCAGGAACCTCGAAGCACAGGGCACCAGGCCAAGAGCCCCACAGAGCAACGTTTGTCTCGCGGAACCGGGAGACAGCCTGCAGACCGGCGCAGCCCGTGCGGGCTGCGGGCGCGCACTGCGGGCGCGGCGACCACGCCGTCGCGGGGAGCGCAGGCCTCAGGGGCCTCGGCGCGCCGCTGGGCTGGGCCATTTTCCTAGCTGCGGGGTCGCGCCTAAGTCGGCTCTTCTCTCCGAGCGTCAAGGTTCCTCGTCTGTAAAACGAGCTACACAACAGCACTGGACTAGCAGCTTTGTTGTGAGCATACCGCGGAGGTCAGGAGCTGCACGTAAATTTAAAATGCTCGGCCAGAGTGCACAGCAGAGCGCGGCAACTCGTATCGGTGTGACGCCGAGGCCACCACCCCTGCTGCACCTATGTGTGACCAGAGATCGGCGCTCCGGGCTCGCCGCCGCCCGACCCTCACCCAGGCACTAACCGCGCGCCCCGCACTCCTGCAGCCTCTCAGAGCCAGGTGAGGTTGGGGGCCGCGACCCGAAGACGCCCACGGCAAGGCGCACAGCGAGCGCGGGGGCCATCGAGGCCCTGGGACCCGAAGCTGCCCACCTACCGAGAGGAGATCGGGCGCACCAGCCTAGCGACACCTCGGCCCCAGGTTGCTGCGGGAGCCACCAGTCTGAGACCCGCGTGGCCGCGCACCTGCCACGTGACCAGCCGCGCCGGCCGCGAACGCTGAATTGGCGCGCGCCCGCCGCTGTTCCACTCAGTACCCAGCGCGCGCTGCTCGGCCTGACCCGCCTCCGGAGGCGCCCAATCAGAGTGGGCTGGCGTTATTGTCGGCAGCCGAGTGGTGGGCGGGCCTGGCCCCGCCTCCGGAGGCGCCCAATCAGAGTGCGCTGGCGTGATTGTCGGCAGCCGAGTGGTGGGCGGAGCGGTGCGCGGGGCGGGGCGCTGGGCGGAGCGGTGGGCGGGCCTGGCCCCCGAGGCGCGGGGAAGGCGCGGGGTGCAGCTGCTCACCAAGGCCTGAGGACTGCAGGGGGGACCTGGTTTGGCTGCAAGCCAGGGCAGCTGGAATTTCCGGGATGACGGTGGAGGGCCTGTCCCAGTAACTTGGGTGGGCCCTGGGGCTGGGGGTGAATTTTGTTGTTGATATTTAACTTTTTCATTGTCCTATTTACGGTATAGCACAGTGGTCATTTAGGACAAACGTGGATTCGAACTTCAACACTTACTCTGTACCTATGGAATCCTATACCAGGCACTCATATGTCTCATCCTTGAACTGGAGATAATTATATCCACCTGGCATGGCTGTCAGGAGGATTAACAGACACATCTAAAACACTTAACCTTGTGCCTGACATATAATAAGGGCTCAGTAAATACTGGAATAAAAAGAATAACAAAAACAAAGGGGCTGCCAATATAGGGAAAAGAGCTAACAAAGATTCTCTCATTGACCAAATTCTACTCAGGCTCCCCTGAACTCTTTCTCCACTTCTAGACGTCCCTGTTTGTCTCTGCGTGGGCCAGTTTTAGCAAGGATGCTGCTAAGTCGGTTTGACCAGAACCCCCACCCTCCATATCTGGTTGGATTTCTCATGGTCCACCATCTGGGTGATGTCCGATCATCCTGGCCTGGTCAGTTTAGCCAGAAGCCCCCCCCCCCTTACTCTTGATATTTCTTCCTCTAATTTCCCACCCACTGACCCCCACCCTGCTCCAACTTGCCCATGCCATATTCAGATTTGAGCCCAATCTCTCCTGCCCACTGAAAGATTCCATTGCAGTGGTCCCTATACCCATCAAAACAGCAATCCCTTGAATAAAGTCTTCCTTACTGTGTCATTGAATAATTTGTTCTTTAACAGCTCCTAATCTTTCAGTCCTCAGTGTATCTACAACACTTAACCTCTTACAATGTCAAGCAATTTCCAAAATGTAACAAATGTGGGTAATGTGATAATTAATAGATTCAAAACTGATTCAGAAAATTCCTGGGAAAAACAGTGAGAGAGTAGGTTTCCATAAGAAGTTAGAGAGGAAGCACTGTTTCCAGGAGAGTCACGTACTCCAACATAAACTCAGAATGATTTTGTCAAATATTTTTTGCTCAGTGACTCCCTTCCTACTCTAGCTCTCCTGTGTGACCCCCACCCCCTCACTGTGGATCTTTGGAATTTAGAGCATCAAGCAGGGAATAGATTGTGAGGAGCCTGAGAAAGAAGATACCTACTAAGAACGGCTCCTGATGGCTAACTGCACTCAAATTTAAAAAACACACACAGCCTAGCAACCATTTCAACACAGGTGCTTCTCATGCAAATTGCACTTCACAGAGAAGTTTCCACCGAACTCCCTGCCTCTGCACTGAACTGCCTGCCTGCACGGCATTTCTGCAATCTGAACCAGCCCTTATAAAGGAGTTTCTGGAACCCTATTTCAACCAATAAGTCTGAGGTTTTCCCCATACAATTGGAGCTGCTCAGCTATATCTCTATCAACATCTTTACCACACCAATTAGAGCAGCTCCATTGGACCAATCAAATTTCATGGATTTGGAGTCCTCATTTGCATGAGGACAGACCAGTCAGGGGTCGGGGGACTTCTATTTATATAGGCCAGCTCCCCCCTGGCTCTGGGAGCACACTTTCCCTTTCCACGAAAGACTGCATTTCCCTGGATGAGCTGAAACACTGAAGATGTCTTGCTGGAAGAGAGTGGAGCAGACCAGTGCAGGCCAGAGCAGAGCTGTCTAGCCGGAGAGGGGCCTGGCCCCAGGGCTGTCTCATAGCTGTGCTGTTTTCACAGCCCTGATGTATCACAATTGAGCTATTTTGCACTGAGTAAAGTTTCCCTCTTCACCACACCCCAAATTGGGGATTATTGTTGGCACTGAATTGGTGCCAATGACCACTGGTTGACAACTGTAAAGACAAATACAAATTAAAAATAAGAGGTTAGCCCTGGTCAGTGTGGCTCAGTTGGTTGAGTGTTGTTCCATGCACCAACAGGTGGCTTGTTCGATTCCTGGTCAGGGCACATACCCTGGTTTCGGGTTTGATCCCATTGGGAGGCAACCAATGGATGTTTCTCACATCGATGTTTCTCTCCCTCTCCTTTCTCTCTAAAATCAATAAAAACATATTTAAAAAAAAATAAGAGATTTCATTTCCCATTTTAAAATAAGAAGAAATTTCCCTCTACTTGTGTTTCTTTGAGCATGCTGACATAAGAACATCCAAACCTGTAGAGAATTTTTTGTAAGAATTTATTTGAGTCAAAACTGACCATGACAGGAAGCAAGATCTCAAATGCTCTGGAGAATGGCAGTCTGGAGTTTCTTTTATGTCCTTGGAACTAAGGAGAGAATATAAGGAAGATTAAATGAAAGTGGGAGAAAGCAAGGTGGGAGTTGGATTACAGGAGAATTGATTATGCACTCCCTTGAGGGTGGTTTGCCTCCAAGGGGTCTGAAGTGTTGTGAGTGTAGTAGTGGTGTGAGACAGATTAACAAGAGAAAATAACCAAATTTAATATGTACATATGCCTGGGAACGCCACATACAGGAGAGAGTCAGAGACCCCACATGCATGGGAGGTTCGTAGACAGGGAAGGTGTGATATATATGACATTCTGAGCTAAGAATGAGGTAAGACACCTTGGGGGCTACTAAGGTTCCTTGCAGGATGATAAAAAGAGCAAATGTTTAGTAATTAAAAGTTGTCCTGCCCACCCTGGCCGGAATGGCTCAGTTGGCTGAGCATCATCCCAGGCACCAAGAGGTGGCCAGTTCAATTCCCCGTCAGGGCACATGCCTGGGTTTCGGGCTCAATTCCCAGTAGGGGCCGTGCAGTAGGCATGTGCAGCCTTATGGGAGCTGTGTTGTAGGTAACAGCTTGCTTTTCTCTTGCTGCCTTTAAGATTCTCTTTGTCTTGAATTTTTGGCATTTTAATTATGATGTGTCTGGGCTCTTTGTGTTCTTCTTGCTTGGGACTCTCTGTGCCTCCTGGACTTGTGTGACTTTTTCCTTTGACCAGGTTAGGGAATTTTTCTGCCATTATTTCGCCAAACAGGCTCTCTAACCCTTGCTCACTTTCTACCTCTTCTGGGACTCCTATGATGTGAATATAGTTACGTTTCATGTTGTCCCACAGCTCCCTTAAACTCTCCTCCTGTTTTTTAACTGTTTATTCTTTCTGGTTCTCTGATTGAGTGATTTTTTTATACCCTGTCTTCTAATTTGCTAATCCAGCCCTCAGCTTCCCATAATCTACTGTTCATTCCTTCCAATTTTTTATTTATTTCTACTATGTCATTCTTAATTTCCTTCACAGTTTCCATTTCTTTTCTCATGCTGTTAAGCATCCTTATGAGCAGTATTCTGAACTCTATATCTGATAGATCACTTATCTCCATTTCATTTAGCTCTTCTTCTGGAGAATTCTTTTGTTCTTTCATTTGGTGCTTGTTTTTTTGTCTCCCCATTTTGGCTGCCTGTTTGGATTTGTTTCTATATATTAGGTAGATCTTGTAGGACTCCCAGTCTTTTGGATGGTCTCTGGTACAGGCCAATGTCAGACACTGTTTGTGACGAGCCTTGAGTACCTTGTATGAAGTATTCCACACTCTGCAGCTTCTGGTTTCCTCTGCTGGGGCTGGGTGTGTTTGGACAGGACCAAGATGTGCACCAAGGTCTGCTTTTCTAAGCCCTGGGTCCAGAAGCAAACCAGGCAAAGACTCAAAGCACCAGAGGCTGTTATTCAGTCTCTTAATGAGCCTCAGGCTGTCGAAACTACATGGGCTGGAGCCAGAGGTTTTCCAGCAGGGTGGGGTAATTGCTTCCCTCCCCAGACAAAAGCTGCTTGGAAGGTAAATGTC
Source organism: Miniopterus natalensis (assembly GCF_054644295.1). Taxonomy (NCBI): domain Eukaryota; kingdom Metazoa; phylum Chordata; class Mammalia; order Chiroptera; family Miniopteridae; genus Miniopterus; species Miniopterus natalensis. The sequence goes on from NC_142097.1 coordinate 1,944,825, forward strand.
TGCCTGAGAAATATGTCCTTTGCTGTATGGGGGAATGACTCAGAACCAGGGTCCAGATGGCCACCCTCTGAGAGCTATTCCCCCAGCCAGTCCCCTGAATCTCCTTACACAGCTCCAGTCCATTCTGCCCTCCCTCTGCTGGAGCCCAAGGTGAGTGGCTGCACATGAAACTTTGTGCATTGGTCCTGTAAGAGGGTGCCTGCATTTCCAGCCATTTCTCCCTGGCAGACAGAAACCCTGCTGCTTTTCACAGCCAGATGTTATATGGGCACTTTTATTAGTTCTGGTGCTCTGGGCTGGGGAGCTCAGCTTGAGATTTAGGCCCAGAGTTCTCAGTGGGAACCCCCCACAGCTGAGTTATCCCTCCGGATCTTCAGCTGCTGCCTGTGGGAGCCTGGCCAGCCCTCTCAAGCCTCCACACTTCCTACCAGTCTCTATGTGGTCTCCACTTTTCCCCCTTGGTTATGAGGGTGCTCCCAAGCTAGTCTTCAGTTGCAGTTGATTGTTCAGGGTGGTTTTTCTGTATTTTAGTTGTAATTGCAGTTTGGTCCTGGAAGAGTGTCAGTGTAGCTTCCACTCAATCCGCTGCCATCTTGGATCCTTGCTTCACATATTTTGATGGTGTGTTATAGATATATAAATGTTTATAACATATTTTCTTGCTGTGCTGAACATTTTATTAATTTATAATGTCCTTGTTTGTGTCTTGTAACCTTTTTGATTTAGTCTAATTTGTTTGATGGTAGTATAGCCAAGCCTGCTCTCTCTTGCTTACTACTTGCATGAAGTACCCTTTTCCATTGTTTTATTTTCAACCTATTTGTGTCTTTGAATCTAATGTAAGTCCCTTTTAGAAAGCAAATAGTTAGATCATGTGTTTTATTTTATTTACTGTATCAATCTCTGTCTTTTTATTGGAGAGTTTAGTTCAGTCAATGTAAAGTAATTATTAATAAGAAGGGATTTACTGCTATCATATTGCTATTTGTTTTCTATATGCCTTGTAGTTTTTTGTTCCTCATTTCCTGATTACTGTTTTCTTTTGTTTTTCTTTGACTTTTTAAATTTGATCTTAGAGAGAGGAAAGGAGAGAGAGAAAAACAATTTGTTGCTACACTTTTTTATACATTCATTGGTTGCTTTTTTAAAAAAAATATGTCTGTGTTGATTTTTAGAGAGAGAGGAAGGGAGAAAGATCAAAACACCGATGAGAGAGAAATAGCTCTCATCAGCTGCCTCCTGCACGCCCCCCACTGGGCATCCAGCCCACAACCTTATGCATCAGGCAATGCTTCAACCAACTGCGTGACCTAGTCAGGGCTTCTGTTGACTTTTCTGCAGCAAAATATTTCAATTTCTTTCTCATTTCCTTATTGTATATTCTTTAGCTATTTTCCTTTTGGTTATTAAGGGAATTATATTTGAAATGCTTAAGTTATAAACTCTAATTTGAACTTTTACCAGCTTAGCTTCAACAGCATACAAAAACTCCATTCCCTTAAGAAATTCATCCTTACCCCTTTCAGTTGTTGATATCACAAAGTTACATATTTTACATTGAGTGTGAAAAAACAAACTAATAATTTTTAATGCATTAGTCTCTCAAATTATATAGTAAGCAAAATGTGATATTATAAACCAAAGTTATAAAAATACTAGCATTTAGTATTTATTGCTTTAAAAAAAGTATTAGTCTCTTAAATCATGTGGAAAATAAAATGTGTACTTACACACCATTGTTACAATTATACTAGATTGAAAATTGTCCATGTATTTATTTTTACTGAAATCTCTATTTTTTTATACAGTTTTAAATTACTGTCTAGTGTCCTTTCATTTCAACCTGCAAAATTCCCTTTAGCATTTCTTTTTTTATTGGATGTATTGGGGTGGCACTGGTTAACAAAATTATACAGGTTTCAGGTGCACAATTTCACAACACATCGTCTGTACGCTGTATTCCATGTTCACCACCCCAAGTCAAGCCTCCTTTCATCATCATTTACTGTCCCGCTACCCTCCTCCCTTCCCCCACCCCATAATTAGCACACTGTTGTCCATATCCATGAGTTATTTTTCTCCTTTTTCTCCCTATTTTGCTCAATACCTCCACACCCTTCCCCCAGCCCCAGCCCCTGCCCCTAACAGGTGTCAGCCTGTTTTCTTTTTTGTTTGTTCATTTTTGTTTTTTAGTCCTCACCTGAGGATATTTTTTCAGAGCAAGTGGAAGGTTTGGGGGGCATCAGTGTGAGAGAGATACATTAACTGGTTGCCTCCTGCACGTGCCCTGACAGGGGCCAGGGATCGAGTCTGCATCCAAGGTGTATGCCCTTGGCTGGAATCAGACCCGGAACCCTTCAGTCCATGGGCTGACGCTCTAACCACTGAGCCAAACTGGCTAGGGCAGCCTGTTTTCAATCTACGAGCCTGTTTCTATTTTGCTTGTTAGTTCATTTTGTTCATTAGATTCCACATATGTGTGAAATCATATGGCATTGTCTTTCTCTGACTGGCTTATTTTGCTTAGCATAATAATCTCCAGGTCCATTCAAGTTGTCACAAAGGGTAAGATTTCCTTCTTTTTTTACAGTTGATTAATATTCCGTTGTGTAAATACACCACAGCTTTTTTATCCATTCATTTATGGATAAACACTTGGGCTGCTTCCAAATCTTAGCTATTATAAATAACACTGAACATAGAGGAGCATATGTTTTTTCAACTTAGTGTTTCAGGACTCTTCGGATAAATGCCCAGAAGTGGAATCACTGGATTATAAGGCAGTTCCATTTTTAATTTTTTTGAGGTAACTCCATACAGTTTTCCACAGTGGCTACACCAGTCTGCATTCCCAACAGTGCGCAAAGGTTCCTTTTTCTCCACATCCTCACACCAACACATGTTGTTTGTTGATATATTGATGGCAGCCATCCTGGCAGGTGTGAGGTGATATCTCATTGTGGTTTTAATTTGCATCTCTCCGATGATTAGTGATGTTGAGCATCTTTTCATATATCTTTTGCCCATCTGCATCTCCTGTTTGGAGAAGTGCCTATTCAGGTCCTTTGCCCATTTATTAACTGGATTGGGGTTTTTTTGTTTGTTTGTTTTTCATATGTCTCTTAGCGATCTATATGTTCTCTTTGGAGAAGTGTTTATTTAGGTCCTTTGCCCATTTTTAAATTGGGTTGTTTGTCTTTCTTCTGTTAAGTTGTATGAGTTCCTTATATATTTTGGATATTAACCCTTTATCAGATGTGTCATTGGCAAATATGTTCTCCCATACAGTGGGGTCCCTTTTTGTTTTTTTAATGGCTTCTTTTGCTGTGCAGAAGCTTTTTATTTTGATGTAGTCCCACTGGTTTATTTTTTCCTTCATTTCTCTTGCCCTAGGAGATATCAGAAAAAATGTTGCTATGAGAAATGTTCGAGATTTTACTGCGTATGTTTTCTTCTAGGATTTTTGTGGTTTTGAGTCTAACACTTAAGTCTTTTATCCATTTTTAGTTTATTCTTGTGTATTGAGCAAGAAAGTGGTCTAGTTTCACTTTTTGTATGTATCTGTCCAGTTTTCCCAACACCATTTTCTGAATAGACTATCTTTACTTCATTGTATGTTCTTGCCTCCTTTGTCAAATACTAATTGACTATAAAAGTATGGGCTTATTTCTGGGCTCTCCATTCTGTTTGGTTGATCTATACGTCTGTTTTGATGCCAGTACCATGCTGGTTTGATTACTATCACCTTGTAGTATATTTTGATATCAAGTAGCGAGATTCCTCCAACTTTGTTTTTCTTTCTCAAGATTGCAGTGGCTCTCCGGGGTCTTTTGTGGTTCCATGTAAATTTTTGAAATAGTTGTCCTAGTTCTGTGAAATATGCCATTGGTTTCTTGATAATAATTGTGTGAAATCTGTAGATTGCTTTGGGCAGTATGGACATTCTAATGATGTTAATTCTTCCTATCCATGAACATGGTATATGCTCCTACTTACTTGTATCTTCTTCAATTTCTTTCTCACTGTCTTATCATTTTCTGAGTACAGGTCTTTTACATCCTTGGTTCAATTTATTCCTAGGAATTTTGTTCTTCTTTTTTGAATTTTTTAAAAAAATATATCTTTATTGATTTCAGAGAGAGGAAGGGAGAGGGAGAGAGAGAGGTAGAAACATCAATGATGAGAGAACCATTGATCGGCTGCAGCCCGCAACCCGGGCATGTGCCCTGACCAGGAATCGAACCCTGATCGCCTGGATCCTAGGTAGATGTCAACCGCTGAGCCACGCCCGGCTGGGCTGGAATTTTGTTCTTTATGAAGCAAATGTGAATGGGATTGTTTTCTTCGTTTTATTTATTTATTTATTTATTTTTCATCTTCACCTGAAGATGATTTTATTGATTTGAGAGAGAGAGGAGGGAGAGAGAAAGAGAGAGAGAGAAACATCAATGTGACGTAGCAACATCTATCGATTGCCTCCCATACCTGCTCCAATAGGGATTGAACCGGGAACCTGTGTATGTGCTCTGGCTGGGGTTCGAACCTGTCACCTTCTGGTGCATAGGATGATGCTCCAACTAACTGAGCTACACTGGCCAGGGCACTTTCCCGTTCTGAAAGTTCATTATTGGTGTATAAAAATGCAACTTATTTCTGGATATTTATTTTGCATCCTGCTACTCTACTGAATTATTTTATCAGTTCCAGTAGTGTTTTGCTGTAATCTTTAGGGTTCTCTATATACAGTATCATGTCATCTGCAAATAAGGACAGTTTTACTTCCTCCTTTCCAATTTCGATGCCTCCTATTTCTTCTTCTTATCTGATCTCTGTGCCTAGGACTTTCAGTACTACGTTGAATAAGAGTGTTATCATTTCCAATCTTAAGGGAAACGCTTGCAGTTTTTGCCCACTGAGTATGATGTTGGCTGTGGGTTTGTCATATACGACCTTTATTATGTTGAGGTATGTTCCCTCTATTCCCACTTTACTGAGAATTTTATTTTATTTTTCATTTTAATTTTTTAAATTTAAAAATATATCTTTATTGACTTCAGAGAGAGAGAGAGAAACATCGATGATGAGAGAGTCATCATTGATCGATCAGCTGCCTCCTACAGGCCCCTGACTGGGGATCGAGCCCACAACCCAGGCATGTGCCCTGACCGGGAATCGAACCAGGACCTCCTGGATCCTAGGTTGATGCTCAACCAATGAGCCACACCCGGCCAGGCTGCTGAGAGTTTTAATCATGGATGGGTGCTGGATTTTATCAAATGCTTTTTGTGCATCTTTGATATGATCATGTGATTTTTGTCCATTTTGTTTATGTGATGTATCATGTTTATTGATTTGTGGATATTGTACCAACTTCGCATTCCAGAATAAATCCCATTTGATCATGATGTATGATATTTTTAATGTAT